>NW_027068064.1:0-6777 GCF_032884065.1 Artemia franciscana
ACACTCAAAGAGAAATTACAGACTGGGACACCGGGACACAAATGACGACCGGGACACCGGGAATATAAATGACGACTGGGACGCTCAAAGATAAATTACAGACTGGGACACAAATGATGACCGGGAGACTGGGAATATAAATGATGTCGGGTGACGTCATTATATGACATCTGAATTATTTCATCATATACCAATTCAAAAAATAATGTATTCAAGCCGAAGTAGCTGAGTTGGTAAAGCTTTATGTTCCAGGTTCCAGGTCCGAGAGGTTCCAGGTTCGAACCTTGGCTTTAGCATTAATACAAAAGAAAAAAACTAAAAAAGGTAAAAACCACAAAAAAGAATAAAAAGAAAACACTAAAGAAAACTAAAAAAGCTAAAAAACTAAAAAAAACTAAATAAAGGTAAAAATCTAAAAAAGAAAAAAAAACTAAAACTAAACTAAAAAAAAGGTAAAAACGTCGTTTGGTGCATTAATACAAAAGAAGAAAAAAAAACTAAAAAAGGTAATAACTACAAAAAACTAAAAAGAAAAACTAAAAAAACTAAAAAAGCTAAAAAGCTAAAAAAAAATAAAAAAAGGTAAAAAACTAAAAGCTAAAAAACTAAAAAATAATAAAAAAAAGGTAAAAAACAAAAAAAAAATAAAAAAAGGTAAAAACTACAAAAAAACTAAAAAGAAAAAAAAACAAAAACTAATAAAAAACCTAAAAAAACTAAAAACTGAAAAAGAAAAAAACTAAAAAAAAAGGAAAAAACTGAAAAATAAAGGAGAAAAAGAAAACTAAAAACCGGGACACAGGGAATATAAATGACGACCGGGACACTCAAAGAGAAATTACAGACTGGGACACCGGGACACAAATGACGACCGGGACACAGGGAATATAAATGACGACTGGGACGCTCAAAGATAAATTACAGACTGGGACACAAATGACGACCGAGATACTGGGAATATAAATGACGACCGGGACACAGGGAAACAACTACAAGGGGGATGCCGGGGGCACAGGGGGATATATAAATGACGACGGGGACACAGGGAATGTTCGATTAGCAATCACCATCAAGAAAGCTCAAGGGCAATCATTAGAATAATGAGGTATAGATCTGAATACAGATTGTTTTTCCCATGGACAATTATATGTTGCATGTTCAAGAGTCGGTAAACCTGACAATCTATTTATATGCACAGACAATGGGACAGCCAAGAATGTTGTATATTGGCAAGTTTTACGTAGTTAAATATATATATATATATATATACTAGCTGTTGGGGTGGCGCTTCGCGCCACCCCAACACCTAGTTGGTGGGGGCGCTTCGCGCCCCCCCCAAGCCCCCCCGCGCGCGTAAGTCGTTACGCGCCATAATAGTTACGCGCCATTGTAGTTGTGTCCCTATGTCCCACCTGTGAATATAGATATATATATATATATATTTGGTTTTAACTACGTAAAACTTGCGAATATACAACATTCTTTGCTGTCCCATTGTCTTTGCATATAAATAGATTGTCAGGTTATCCCCCTGTTTCCCCCGGTGTCCCCGTTGTAGTTGTGTCCCTGTGTCCCGGTCGTCATTTATATTCCCTGTGTCCCGGGTCCCGGTCATCATTTGTATCCCGGTGTCCCGGTCTGTATATACATTCGTTTTTTAGTTTTGTTTTTCTCCTTTATTTTTTTCCTTTTTTTTCTTTTTTAGCTTATTTAGATTTTTAGATTTTTTAGTTTTTTTTATTAGTTTTTAGTTTTTATTTCTTTTTAGTTTTTTTGTCCCGGTCGTCATTTATATCCCCCTGTTTCCCCCGGTGTCCCCGTTGTAGTTGTGTCCCTGTGTCCCGGTCGTTATTTATATTCCCTGTGTCCCGGTCGTCATTTGTATCCCGGTGTACCGGTCTGTATATACATTCGTTTTTTAGTTTTGTTTTTCTCCTTTATTTTTTTCCTTTTTTTTCTTTTTTAGTTTATTTAGATTTTTAGATTTTTTAGTTTTTTTATTAGTTTTTAGTTTTTTTTTCTTTTTAGTTTTTTTGTAGTTTTTACCTTCTTTTTAGTTTTGTTAATTTTTTTTTTTACTTGTGTCCTGGTCGTCATTTATACTCCCTGTGTCCCGGTGCTTTGTTGATTGCTAATCGAACATTCCTTTTGTCCTGGTCGCTTTCTCTTTGAGTGTCGTCATTTATTTTTTTCTTTTTTAGTTCTTTTAGTTTTTACCTTTTTTAGTTTTTTTTAGTTTTTAGTTTTTTTAGTTTTTTACCTTTTTTTAGTTTTTTTAGTTTTTTAGCTTTTTTATTTTTTTTATTAGTTTTTAGTTTTTTTGTAGTTTTTGCCTTTTTTTTTAGTTTTTTGTCCTGGTCGCTTTCTCTTTGAGTGTCGTCATTTATTAGTTTTTTCCTTTTTTTTTTTAGTTTTTTATTGGTTTTTACCTTTATTTTAGCTTATTTTTCAGTTTTTTCCTTTTTTTTAGTTTTTTTTTATTTTTTATTTTTTTAGTTTTTTACCTTTTTTTAGTTTTTTTAGTTTTTTTAGTTTTTTAGCTTTTTTACTTTTTTTATTAGTTTTTAGTTTTTTTTTGTAGTTTTTGCCTTTTTTTAGTTTTTTCAGTTTTTTTTTTAGTTTTTTATTGGTTTTTACCTTTATAGTTTTTTTAGTTTTTTAGCTTTTTTATTTTTTTTATTAGTTTTTAGTTTTTTTTGTAGTTTTTGCCTTTTTTTTAGTTTTTTCAGTTTTGACGTCACCTAATCCAGTTTTTTCAGGTGACGTCACCTGACACATCCATCCACACATCCATCCACACATCCACAGACAGACAACTTATTTTTATATATATAGATACTAGCTGTTGGGGTGGCGCTTCGCGCCACCCCAACACCTAGTTGGTGGGGGCGCTTCGCGCCCCCCCCAAGCCCCCCCGCGCGCGTAAGTCGTTACGCGCCATAATAGTTACGCGCCATTGTAGTTGTGTCCCTATGTCCCACCTGTGAATATAGATAGATATATATATATATGGTTTTAACTACGTAAAACTTGCGAATATACAACATTCTTTGCTGTCCCATTGTCTTTGCATATAAATAGATTGTCAGGTTTACCGACTCTTGAACATGCAACATATAATGGTCCATGGGAAAACAATCTGTATTCAGATCTATACCTCATGATTCTAATGATTGCCCTTGAGCTTTGTTGATGGTGATTGCTAATCGACCATTCCCTGTCCCGGTGTCCCGGTCGTCATTTACATCCCCCTGTTTCCTCCGGTGTCCCCGTTGTAGTTGTGTCCCTGTGTCCCGGTCGTCATTTATATTCCCTGTGTCCCGGTCGTCATTTGTATCCCGGTGTCCCGGTCTGTATATACATTCGTTTTTTAGTTTTGTTATTTTTTTTATTAGTTTTTAGTTTTTTTTGTAGTTTTTGCCTTTTTTTTTAGTTTTTTTAGTTTTTTAGCTTTTTTATTAGTTTTTAGTTTTTTTTGTAGTTTTTGCCTTTTTTTAGTTTGACAACTTATTTTTATATATATAGATAGTTTTTTTTTTTACTTATGTCCTGGTCGTCATTTATACTCCCTGTGTCCCTGTGCTTTGTTGATTGCTAATCGAACATTCCTTTTGTCCTGGTCGCTTTCTCTTTGAGTGTCGTCATTTATTAGTTTTTTCCTTTTTTTTTTTAGTTTTTTATTGGTTTTTACCTTTATTTTAGCTTGTTTTTCAGTTTTTTCCTTTTTTTTAGTTTTTTTTTTATTTTTTATTTTTTTTAGTTTTTTACCTTTTTTTAGTTTTTTTTTAGTTTTTTAGTTTTTTAGCTTTTTTACTTTTTTTATTAGTTTTTAGTTTTTTTTGTAGTTTTTGCCTTTTTTTAGTTTTTTCAGTTTTTTTTTTAGTTTTTTATTGGTTTTTACCTTTATAGTTTTTTTAGTTTTTTAGCTTTTTTATTTTTTTTATTAGTTTTTAGTTTTTTCTGTAGTTTTTGCCTTTTTTTAGTTTTTTCAGTTTTGACGTCACCTGATCCAGTTTTTTCAGGTGACGTCACCTGACACATCCATCCACACATCCATCCACAACTTATTTTTATATATATAGATATATATATATATATATATATATATATATATATATATATATATATATCTATATATATAAAAATAAGTTGTGGATGGATGTGTGGATGGATGTGTCAGGTGACGTCACCTGAAAAAACTGGATCAGGTGACGTCAAAACTGAAAAAACTAAAAAAGGCAAAAACTACAAAAAAAACTAAAAACTAATAAAAAAAATAAAAAAGCTAAAAAACTAAAAAACTAAAAAAAGGCAAAAACTACAAAAAAAAACTAAAAAAAAACTGAAAAAACTAAAAAAAGGCAAAAAACTACAAAAAAAAACTAAAAACTAATAAAAAAAGTAAAAAAGCTAAAAAACTAAAAAAACTAAAAAAACTAAAAAAAGGTAAAAAACTAAAAAAAATAAAAAATAAAAAAAAACTAAAAAAAAGGAAAAAACTGAAAAATAAGCTAAAATAAAGGTAAAAACCAATAAAAAACTAAAAAAAAAAAGGAAAAAACTAATAAATGACGACACTCAAAGAGAAAAAAAGGCAAAAACTAATAAATGACGACACTCAAAGAGAAAAAAAGGCAAAAACTACAAAAAAAACTAAAAACTAATAAAAAAAATAAAAAAGCTAAAAAACTAAAAAAAACTAAAAAAAGGCAAAAACTACAAAAAAAACTAAAAACTAATAAAAAAGCTAAAAAACTAAAAAAACTAAAAAAAAGGCAAAAAACTACAAAAAACTAAAAACTAATAAAAAAAATAAAAAGCTAAAAAACTAAAAAAACTAAAAAAACTAAAAAAAGGTAAAAAACTAAAAAAACTAAAAACTAAAAAAAACTAAAAAAGGTAAAAACTAAAAGAACTAAAAAAGAAAAAAATAAATGACGACACTCAAAGAGAAAGCGACCAGGACAAAAGGAATGTTCGATTAGCAATCAACAAAGCACCGGGACACAGGGAGTATAAAAAAAAGAAAAAAAAAGGAAAAAAAATAAAGGAGAAAAACAAAACTAAAAAACGAATGTATATACAGACCGGTACACCGGGATACAAATGACGACCGGGACACAGGGAATATAAATGACGACCGGGACACAGGGACACAACTACAACGGGGACACCGGGGGAAACAGGGGGATATAAATGACGACCGGGACAAAAAAACTAAAAAGAAAAAAAAACTAAAAACTAATAAAAAAACTAAAAAATCTAAAAATCTAAATAAGCTAAAAAAGAAAAAAAAAGGAAAACAATAAAGGAGAAAAACAAAACTAAAAAACGAATGTATATACAGACCGGGACACCGGGATACAAATGACGACCGGGACCCGGGACACAGGGAATATAAATGACGACCGGGACACAGGGACACAACTACAACGGGGACACCGGGGGAAACAGGGGGATGTAAATGACGACCGGGACACCGGGACAGGGAATGGTCGATTAGCAATCACCATCAACAAAGCTCAAGGGCAATCATTAGAATCATGAGGTATAGATCTGAATACAGATTGTTTTCCCATGGACCATTATATGTTGCATGTTCAAGAGTCGGTAAACCTGACAATCTATTTATATGCAAAGACAATGGGACAGCAAAGAATGTTGTATATTCGCAAGTTTTACGTAGTTAAAACCATATATATATATCTATCTATATTCACAGGTGGGACATAGGGACACAACTACAATGGCGCGTAACTATTATGGCGCGTAACGACTTACGCGCGCGGGGGGGCTTGGGGGGGGCGCGAAGCGCCCCCACCAACTAGGTGTTGGGGTGGCGCGAAGCGCCACCCCAACAGCTAGTATATATATATATATATATATATATCTATCTATATATATATAAATAAGTTGTCTGTCTGTCTGTCTGTGGATCAGGTGACGTCATGTTTCTGTGTTGACTGACGTCATGAAATTAGGAATATAAATGACGACCGGGACACAGGGACACAACTACAACGGGGACGCCGGGGGCACAGGCGGGATATATAAATGACGACCGGGACACAGGGATTGTTCGAATAGAAATTACAGACCGGGACACAAATGACGACCGGGACACCGGGACACAGGGAATATAAATGACGACCGGGACACTCAAAGAGAAATTACAAACTGGGACACCGGGACACAAATGACGACCGGGACACAGGGAATATAAATGACGACCGGGACACAGGGACACATCATTAGAATAATGAGGTATAGATCTGAATACGGATTGTTTTTCCCATGGACAATTATATGTTGCATGTTCAAGAGTCAGTAAACCTGACAATCTATTTATATGCACAGACAATGGGACAGTGAAGAATGTTGTATATTCGCATGTTTTACGTAGTTAAAAACATATATTTATATCTATCTCTATTCACAGGTGGGACACAGGGACACAACTACAATGGCGCGTAACTAATATGGCGCGTAACGACTTACGCGCGGGGGGGCTTGGGGGGGGGGGGGGGCGCGAAGCGCCCCACCAACTAGGTGTTGGGGTGGCGCATCCAACAACTCTGTTGTAGAACTTAAAAGCTCCCATCTGCAAAAATGCAGAATTTTGTATTTTTGTCAAAAGAAAGATCGCAGATGCGTGTATATTTCTTTTTGTTTTCTCTTTGATTGTTTTCCCATGGGGTGATTGCATCAAACCAATAGTCCTACAATATCAGGAAAGGGAAAGTTGAACGAAATTTGGACGCAATTGAACGAAAATTA
>NW_027068065.1:0-6771 GCF_032884065.1 Artemia franciscana
ATTTTATGATTGCAAATGGTAAAGAATGTGACTAAAGGCTCTTTTCCCATTTCAAAAGTTTAGTTTTCGAGGGTAATAGCTTTGTCTGTGGAAAAAATGAAGATATTAGACAATTTTATGATTGCACATGGTAAAGAATATGATTAAAGGCTCTTTTCCTATTTCAAAAGTTTTAGTTTTCGATGGTAATAGCTACGTATGTTGAACAAAATGAAGATATTAGACTATTTTATGAATGCAAATGGTAAAGAATGTGATTAAAGGCTCTTTTCCTATTTCAAAAGTTTTAGTTTTCGAGGGTAATAGCTATGTCTGTGGAAAAAATGAAGATATTAGACAATTTTATGATTGCACATGGTAAAGAATGTGATTAAAGGCTCTTTTCCTATTTCAAAAGTTTTAGTTTTCGAGGGTAATAGCTACGTATGTTGAAAAATTGAAGACATTACCCTATTTTATGATTGCACATGGTAAAGAATGTGATTAAAGGCTCTTTTCCTATTTCAAAAGTTTTAGTTTTCGAGGGTAATAGCTAGGTCTGTGGAAAAAATGAAGATATTAGACTATTTTATGATTGCACATGGTAAAGAATGTGATTAAAGGCTCTTTTCCTACTTCAAAAGTTTTAGTTTTCGAGGGTAATAGCTACGTATGTTGAAAAAATGAAGATATTAGACTATTTTATGATTGCAAATGGAAAATAATGTGATTAAAGGCTCTTTTCCTATTTCAAAAGTTTTAGTTTTCGAGGGTCAAAGCTATTACCCTCGAAAACTAAAACTTTTGAAATAGGATAAGAGCTTTAATCACATTCTTTACCATGTGCAATCATAAAATAGTCTAATATCTTCATTTTTTCCACAGACATAGCTATTACCCTCGAAAACTAAAACTTTTGAAATAGGAAAAGAGCCTTTAATCACATTCTTTACCATTTGCAATCATAAAATAGTCTAATATCTTCATTTTTTCAACATACGTAGCTATTACCCTCATAAACTAAAACTTTTGAAATAGGAAAAGAGCCTTTAATCACATTCTTTACCATTTTCAATCATAAAATAGTCTAATATCTTCCTTTTTTCAACATACGTAGCTATTACCCTCGAAAACTAAAACTTTTGAAATAGGAAAAGAGCCTTTAATCACATTCTTTACCATGTGCAATCATAAAATAGTCTAATATCTTCATTTTTTCAACATACGTAGCTATTACCCTCGAAAACTCAAACTTTTGAAATAGGAAAAGAGCCTTTAATCACATTCTTTACCATTTGCAATCATAAAATAGTCTAATATCTTCATTTTTCAACATACGTAGCTATTACCCTCGAAAACTAAAACTTTTGAAATAGGAAAAGAGCCTTTAATCACATTCTTTACCATGTGCAATCATAAAATAGTCTAATATCTTCATTTTTTCAACATACGTAGCTATTACCCTCGAAAACTCAAACTTTTGAAATAGGAAAAGAGCCTTTAATCACATTCTTTACCATTTGCAATCATAAAATAGTCTAATATCTTCAGTTTTTCAACATACGTAGCTATTACCCTCGAAAACTAAAACTTTTGAAATAGGATAAGATCTTTAATCACATTCTTTACCATGTGCAATCATAAAATAGTCTAATATCTTCATTTTTTCCACAGACATAGCTATTACCTTCGAAAACTAAAACTTTTGAAATAGGAAAAGAGCCTTTAATCACATTCTTTACCATTTGCAATCATAAAATAGTCTAATATCTTTATTTTTTCAACATACGTAGCTATTACCATCGAAAACTAAAACTTTTGAAATAGGAAAAGAGCCTTTAATCACATTCTTTACCATGTGCAATCATAAAATTGTCTAATATCTTCATTTTTTCAACATACGTAGCTATTACCCTCGAAAACTAAAACTTTTGAAATAGGAAAAGAGCCTTTAATCACATTCTTTACCATGTGCAATCATAAAATAGTCTAATATCCTCATTTTTTCCACAGACATAGCTATTACCCTCGAAAACTAAGATTTTTGAAATAGGAAAAGAGACTTTAATCACATTCTTTACCATGTGCAATCATAAAATAGTCTAATATCTTCATTTTTTCAAGATACGTAGCTATTACCCTCGAAAACTAAAACTTTTGATATAGAAAAAGAGCCTTTAATCACATTTTTTACCATTTGCAATCATAAAATAGTCTAATATCTTCATTTTTTCAACATACGTAGCTATTACCCTCGAAAACCAAAACTTTTGAAATAGGAAAAGAGCCTTTAATCACATTCTTTACCATGTGCAATCATAAAATTGTCGAATATCTTCATTTTTTCAACATATGTAGCTATTACCCTCGAAAACTAAAACTTTTGAAATAGGAAAAGAGCCTTTAATCACATTCTTTACCATTTGCAATCATAAAATAGTCTAATATCTTCATTTTTTCAACATACGTAGCTATTACCCTCGAAAACTAAAACTTTTGAAATAGGAAAAGAGCCTTTAATCACATTCTTTACCATGTGCAATCATAAAATAGTCTAATATCTTCATTTTTTTTTAACATACGTAGCTATTACCCTCGAAAACTAAAACTTTTGAAATAGGAAAAGAGCCTTTAATCACATTCTTTACCATTTCAATCATAAAATAGTCTAATATCTTCATTTTTTCAACATACGTGCTATTACCCTCGAAAACTAAAACTTTTGAAATAGGAAAAGAGCCTTTAATACGTAGCTATTACCCTCGAAAACTAAAATTTTTTAAATAGGAAAAGAGCCTTTAATCACATTCTTTACCATTTGCAATCATAAAATAGTCTAATATCTTCATTTTTTCAACATACGTAGCTATTACCCTCGAAAACTAAAACTTTTGAAATAGGAAAAGAGCCTTTAATCACATTCTTTACCATGTGCAATCATAAAATTGTCTAATATCTTCATTTTTTCACAGACAAAGCTATTACCCTCGAAAACTAAAACTTTTGAAATAGGAAAAGAGCCTTTAATCACATTCTTTACCATTTGCAATCATAAAATAGTCTAATATCTTCATTTTTTCAACATAGTAGCTATTACCCTCGAAAACTAAACTTTTGAAATAGGAAAAGAGCCTTTAATCACATTCTTTACCATTTCAATCATAAAATAGTCTAATATCTTCATTTTTTCAACATACGTAGCTATTACCTCGAAAACTAAAACTTTTGAAATAGGAAAAGAGCCTTTAATCACATTCTTTACCATGTGCAATCATAAAATAGTCTAATATCTTCATTTTTTCAACATACGTAGCTATTACCCTCGAAAACTAAAACTTTTGAAATAGGAAAAGAGCCTTTAATCACATTCTTTACCATTTGCAATCATAAAATATTAATATCTTCATTTTTTCAACATACAGCTATTACCCTCGAAAACTAAAACTTTTGAAATAGGAAAAGAGCCTTTAATCACATTCTTTACCATTTGCAATCATAAAATAGTCTAATATCTTCATTTTTTCAACATACGTAGCTATTACCCTCGAAAACTAAAACTTTTGAATAGGAAAAGAGCCTTTAATCACATTCTTTACCATTTGCAATCATAAAATAGTCTAATATCTTCATTTTTTCAACATACGTAGCTATTACCCTCGAAAACTAAAACTTTTGAAATAGGAAAAGAGCCTTTAATCACATTCTTTACCATTTCAATCATAAAATAGTCTAATATCTTCATTTTTTCAACATACGTAGCTATTACCTCGAAAACTAAAACTTTTGAAATAGGAAAAGAGCCTTTAATCACATTCTTTACCATGTGCAATCATAAAATAGTCTAATATCTTCATTTTTTCAACATACGTAGCTATTACCCTCGAAAACTAAAACTTTTGAAATAGGAAAAGAGCCTTTAATCACATTCTTTACCATTTGCAATCATAAAATAGTCTAATATCTTCATTTTTTCAACATACGTAGCTATTACCCTCGAAAACTAAAACTTTTGAAATAGGAAAAGAGCCTTTAATCACATTCTTTACCATTTGCAATCATAAAATAGTCTAATATCTTCATTTTTTCAACATACGTAGCTATTACCCTCGAAAACTAAAACTTTTGAAATAGGAAAAGAGCCTTTAATCACATTCTTTACCATTTGCAATCATAAAATAGTCTAATATCTTCATTTTTTCAACATACGTAGCTATTACCCTCGAAAACTAAAACTTTTGAAATAGGAAAAGAGCCTTTAATCACATTCTTTACCATTTGCAATCATAAAATAGTCTAATATCTTCATTTTTTTTTCAATATACGTAGCTATTACCCTCGAAAACTAAAACTTTTGAAATAGGAAAAGAGCCTTTAATCACATTCTTTTACCATTTGCAATCATAAAATAGTCTAATATCTTCATTTTTTCAACATACGTAGCTATTACCCTCGAAAACTAAAACTTTTGAAATAGGAAAAGAGCCTTTAATCACATTCTTTACCATTTGCAATCATAAAATAGTCTAATATCTTCATTTTTTCAACATACGTAGCTATTACCCTCGAAAACTAAAACTTTTGAAATAGGAAAAGAGCCTTTAATCACATTCTTTACCATGAGCAATCATAAAATAGTCTAATATCTTCATTTTTCAACATACGTAGCTATTACCCTCGAAAACTAAAAGTTTTGACATAGGAAAAGGGCCTTTAATCACATTCTTTACAATTTGCAATCATAAAATAGTCTAATATCTTCAGTTTTTCAACATACGTAGCTATTACCCTCGAAAACTAAAACTTTTGAAATAGGATAAGAGCTTTAATCACATTCTTTACCATGTGCAATCATAAAATAGTCTAATATCTTCATTTTTTCCACAGACATAGCTATTACCCTCGAAAACTAAAACTTTTGAAATAGGAAAAGAGCCTTTAATCACATTCTTTACCATTTGCAATCATAAAATAGTCTAATATCTTCATTTTTTTAACATACGTAGCTATTACCCTCGAAAACTAAAACTTTTGAAATAGGAAAAGAGCCTTTAATCACATTCTTTACCATTTTCAATCATAAAATAGTCTAATATCTTCCTTTTTTCAACATACGTAGCTATTACCCTCGAAAACTAAAACTTTTGAAATAGGAAAAGAGCCTTTAATCACATTCTTTACCATGTGCAATCATAAAATAGTCTAATATCTTCATTTTTTCAACATACGTAGCTATTACCCTCGAAAACTCAAACTTTTGAAATAGGAAAAGAGCCTTTAATCACATTCTTTACCATTTGCAATCATAAAATAGTCTAATATCTTCATTTTTCAACATACGTAGCTATTACCCTCGAAAACTAAAACTTTTGAAATAGGAAAAGAGCCTTTAATCACATTCTTTACCATGTGCAATCATAAAATAGTCTAATATCTTCATTTTTTCAACATACGTAGCTATTACCCTCGAAAACTCAAACTTTTGAAATAGGAAAAGAGCCTTTAATCACATTCTTTACCATTTGCAATCATAAAATAGTCTAATATCTTCAGTTTTTCAACATACGTAGCTATTACCCTCGAAAACTAAAACTTTTGAAATAGGATAAGATCTTTAATCACATTTTTTACCATGTGCAATCATAAAATAGTCTAATATCTTCATTTTTTCCACAGACATAGCTATTACCTTCGAAAACTAAAACTTTTGAAATAGGAAAAGAGCCTTTAATCACATTCTTTACCATTTGCAATCATAAAATAGTCTAATATCTTTATTTTTTCAACATACGTAGCTATTACCATCGAAAACTAAAACTTTTGAAATAGGAAAAGAGCCTTTAATCACATTCTTTACCATGTGCAATCATAAAATTGTCTAATATCTTCATTTTTTCAACATACGTAGCTATTACCCTCGAAAACTAAAACTTTTGAAATAGGAAAAGAGCCTTTAATCACATTCTTTACCATGTGCAATCATAAAATAGTCTAATATCCTCATTTTTTCCACAGACATAGCTATTACCCTCGAAAACTAAGATTTTTGAAATAGGAAAAGAGACTTTAATCACATTCTTTACCATGTGCAATCATAAAATAGTCTAATATCTTCATTTTTTCAAGATACTTAGCTATTACCCTCGAAAACTAAAACTTTTGATATAGAAAAAGAGCCTTTAATCACATTTTTTACCATTTGCAATCATAAAATAGTCTAATATCTTCATTTTTTCAACATACGTAGCTATTACCCTCGAAAACCAAAACTTTTGAAATAGGAAAAGAGCCTTTAATCACATTCTTTACCATGTGCAATCATAAAATTGTCGAATATCTTCATTTTTTCAACATATGTAGCTATTACCCTCGAAAACTAAAACTTTTGACATAGGAAAAGAGCCTTTAATCACATTCTTTACTATTTGCAATCATAAAATAGTCTAATATCTTCATTTTTTCAACATACGTAGCTATTACCCTCGAAAACTAAAACTTTTGACATAGGAAAAGAGCCTTTAATCACATTCTTTACCATTTGCAATCATAAAATAGTCTAATATCTTCATTTTTTTTTAACATACGTAGCTATTACCCTCGAAAACTAAAACTTTTGACATAGGAAAAGAGCCTTTAATCACATTCTTTACCATTTCCAATCATAAAATAGTCTAATATCTTCATTTTTTCAACATACGTGTCTATTACCCTCGAAAACTAAAACTTTTGAAATAGGAAAAGAGCCTTTAATACGTAGCTATTACCCTCGAAAACTAAAATTTTTTAAATAGGAAA
>NW_027068066.1:0-6760 GCF_032884065.1 Artemia franciscana
TATCTTCATTTTTTCAACATACGTAGTTATTACCCTCGAAAACTAAAACTTTTGAAATAGGAAAAGAGCCTTTAATCACATTCTTTACCATGTGCAATCATAAAATAGTCTAATATCTTCATTTTTTCCACAGACATAGCTATTACCCTCGAATACTAAAACTTTTTAAATAGGAAAAGAGCCTTTAATCACATTCTTTACCATGTGCAATCATAAAATAGTCTAATATCTTCATTTTTTCAACATTTGTAGCTATTACCCTCGAAAACTAAAATTTTTGAAATAGGAAAAGAGCCTTTAATCACATTCTTTACCATGTGCAATCATAAAATAGTCTAATATCTTCATTTTTTCAACATACGTAGCTATTACCCTCGAAAACTAAAACTTTTGAAATAGGAAAAGAGCCTTTAATCACATTCTTTACCATGTGCAATCATAAAATAGTCTAATATCTTCATTTTTTCAACATACGTAGCTATTACTCTCGAAAACTAAAACTTTAGAAAAAGGAAAAGAGCCTTTAATCACATTCTTTACCATTTGCAATCATAAAATAGTCTAATATCTTCATTTTTTCAACATACGTAGCTATTACCCTCGAAAACTAAAACTTTTGAAATAGGAAAAGAGCCTTTAATGACATTCTCTACCATGTGTAATCATAAAATTGTCTAATATCTTCATTTTTTCAACATACGTAGTTATTATCCTCGAAAACTAAAACTTTTGAAATAGGAAAAGAGCCTTTAATCACATTCTTTACCATGTGCAATCATGAAATTGTCTAATATCTTCATTTTTTCAACATACGTAGCTATTACCCTCGAAAACTAAAACTTTTGAAATAGGAAAAGAGCCTTTAATCACATTCTTTACCATGTGCAATCATAAAATAGTCTAATATCTTCATTTTTTCAACATACGCAGCTATTACCCTCGAAAACTAAAACTTTTGAAATAGGAAAAGAGCCTTTAATCACATTCTTTACCATGTGCAATCATAAAATTGTCTAATATCTTCATTTTTTCAACATACGTAGCTATTACCCTCGAAAACTAATACTTTTGAAATAGGAAAAGAGCCTTTAATCACATTCTTTACCATGTGCAATCATAAAATAGTTCAATATCTTCATTTTTTCCACAGACATAGCTATTACCCTCGAAAACTAAAACTTTTGAAATAGGAAAAGAGCCTTTAATCACATTCTTTACCATGTGCAATCATAAAATAGTCTAATATCTTCATTTTTTCCACATATGTAGCTATTACCCTCGAAAACTAAAACTTTTGACATAGGAAAAGAGCCTTTAATCACATTCTTTACCATGTGCAATCATAAAATAGTCTAATGTCTTCATTTTTTCAACATACTTAGCTATTATCCTCGAAAACTAAAACTTTTGAAAAAGGAAAAGCGCCTTTAATCACATTCTTTACCATTTGCAATCATAAAATAGTCTAATATCTTCATTTTTTCAACATACGTAGCTACTACCCTCGAAAACTAAAACTTTTGAAATAGGAAAAGAGCCTTTAATCACATTCTTTACCATGTGCAATCATAAAATTGTCTAATATCTTCATTTTTTCAACATACGTAGTTATTACCCTCGAAAACTAAAACTTTTGAAATAGGAAAAGAGCCTTTAATCACATTCTTTACCATGTGCAGTCATGAAATTGTCTAATATCTTCATTTTTTCAACATACATAGCTATTACCCTCGAAAACTAAAACTTTTGAAATAGGAAAAGGGCCTTTAATCACATTCTTTACCAAGTGCAATCATAAAATAGTCTAATATCTTCATTTTTTCAACATACGTAGCTTTTACCCTCGAAAACTAAAACTTTTGAAATAGAAAAAGAGCCTTTAATCAAATTCTTTACCATGTGCACTCATAAAATTGTCTAATATCTTCATTTTTTCAACATACGTAGCTATTACCCTCGAAAACTAAAACTTTTGAAATAGGAAAAGAGCCTTTAATCACATTCTTTACCATGTGCAATCAAAAAATAGTCTAATATCTTCATTTTTTCCACAGACATAGCTATTACCCTCCAAAATTAAAACTTTTGAAATAGGAAAAGAGCCTTTAATTACATTCTTTACCAAATGCAATCATAAAATAGTCTAATATCTTCATTTTTTCAACATACGTAGCTATTACCCTCGAAAACTAAAACTTTTGAAATAGGAAAAGGGCCTTTAATCACATTCTTTACCAAGTGCAATCATAAAATAGTCTAATATCTTCATTTTTTCAACATACGTAGCTTTTACCCTCGAAAACTAAAACTTTTGAAATAGAAAAAGAGCCTTTAATCACATTCTTTACCATGTGCACTCATAAAATTGTCTAATATCTTCATTTTTTCAACATACGTAGCTATTACCCTCGAAAACTAAAACTTTTGAAATAGGAAAAGAGCCTTTAATCACATTCTTTACCATGTGCAATCAAAAAATAGTCTAATATCTTCATTTTTTCCACAGACATAGCTATTACCCTCGAAAACTAAAACTTTTGAAATAGGAAAAGAGCCTTTAATTACATTCTTTACCAAATGCAATCATAAAATAGTCTAATATCTTCATTTTTTAACATACGTAGGTATTACCGTCGAAAACTAAAACTTTTGAAATAGGAAAAGAGCCTTTAATCACATTCTTTACCATTTGCAATCATAAAATAGTCTAATATCTTCATTTTTTTAACATACGTAGCTATTACCCTCGAAAACTAAAACTTTTGAAATAGGAAAAGAGCCTTTAATCACATTCTTTACCATGTGCAATCATAAAATAGTCTAATATCTTCATTTTTTCAACATACGTAGCTATTACCCTCGAAAACTAAAACTTTTGACATAGGAAAAGAGCCTTTAATCACATTCTTTACCATTTGCAATCATAAAATAGTCTAATATCTTGATTTTTTCAACATACGTAGCTATTACCCTCGAAAACTAAAACTTTTGAAATAGGAAAAGAGCCTTTAATCACATTCTTTACCATTTCCAATCATAAAATAGTCTAATATCTTCATTTTTTTCAACATAAGTAGCTATTACCCTCGAAAACTAAAACTTTTGACATAGGAAAAGAGCCTTTAATCACATTCTTTACCATTTGCAATCATAAAATAGTCTAATATCTTCATTTTTTCAACATACGCAGCTATTACCCTCGAAAACTAAACTTTTGAAATAGGAAAAGAGCCTTTAATCACATTCTTTACCATGTGCAATCATAAAATAGTTTAATATCTTCATTTTTTCCACAGACATAGCTATTACCCTCGAAAACTAAAACTTTTGAAATAGGAAAAGAGCCTTTAATCACATTCTTTACCATTTGCAATCATAAAATAGTCTAATATCTTCATTTTTTCAACATACTTAGCTATTACCCTCGAAAACTAAAACTTTTGAAATAGGAAAAGAGCCTTTAATCACATTCTTTACCATTTGCAATCATAAAATAGTCTAATATCTTCATTTTTTCAACATACGTAGCTATTACCCCCGAAAACTAAAACTTTTGAAATAGGAAAAGAGCCTTTAATCACATTCTTTACCATTTGCAATCATAAAATAGTCTAATATCTTCATTTTTTGAACATACGTAGCTATTACCCTCGAAAACTAAAACTTTTGACATAGGAAAAGAGCCTTTAATCACATTCTTTACCATTTGCAATCACAAAATAGTCTAATATCTTCATTTTTTCAACATACGTAGCTATTACCCTAGAAAACTAAAACTTTGACATAGGAAAAGAGCCTTTAATCACATTCTTTACCATTTGCAATCATAAAATAGTCTAATATCTTCATTTTTTTCAACATTCGTAGCTATTACCCTCGAAAACTAAAACTTTTGAAATAGAGAAAGAGCCTTTAATCACATTCTTTACCATGTGCAATCATAAAACTGTCTAATATCTTCATTTTTTCAACATACGTAGCTATTACCCTCGAAAACTAAAACTTTTGAAATAGGAAAAGAGCCTTTAATCACATTCTTTACCATTTGCAATCATAAAATAGTCTAATATCTTCATTTTTTCAACATACGTAGCTATTACCCCTAAAATTAAAACTTTTGACATAGGAAAAGAGCTTTTAATCACATTCTTTACCATTTGCAATCATAAAATTTTCTAATATCTTCATTTTTTCAACATACGTAGCTATTACCCTTGAAAACTAAAACTTTTGAAATAGGAAAAGAGGCTTTAATCACATTCTTTACCATGTGCAATCATAAAATTGTCTAATATCTTCATATTTTCAACATACGTAGCTATTACCCTCGAAAAATAAAACTTTTGACATAGGAAAAGAGCCTTTAGACACATTCTTTACCATTTGCAATCATAAAATAGTCTAATATCTTCATTTTTTCAACATACGTAACTATTACCCTCGAAAATTAAAACTTTTGACATAGGAAAAGAGCCTTTAATCACATTCTTTACCATTTGCAATCATAAAATAGTCTAATATCTTCATTTTTTCCACAGACAAAGCTCTTACCCCCGAAAACTAAAACTTTTGACGTAGGAAAAGAGCCTTTAATCACATTCTTTACCATGTGCAATCATAAAATTGTCTAATATTTTCATTTTTTCAACATACGTAGCTATTACCCTCGAAAACTAAAACTTTTGAATTAGGAAAAGAGCCTTTAATCACATTCTTTACCATGTGCAATCATAAAATTGTCTAATATCTTCATTTTTTCAACATACGTAGCTATTACCCTCGAAAACTAAAACTTTTGAAATAGGAAAAGAGCCTTTAATCACATTCTTTACCATGTGCAATCATAAAATTGTCTAATATCTTCATTTTTTAGCATACGTAGCTATTACCCTCGAAAACTAAAACTTTTGAAATAGGAAAAGAGCCTTTAATCACATTCTTTACCATGTGCAATCATAAAATAGTCTAATATCTTCATTTTTTCAACATACGTAGCTATTACCCTCGAAAACTAAAACTTTTGAAATAGGAATAGAGCCTTTAATCACATTCTTTACCATTTGCAATCATAAATTAGTCTAATATCTTCATTTTTTCAACATACGTAGCTATTACCCTCGAAAACTAAAACTTTTGAAATAGGAAAAGAGCCTTTAATCACATTCTTTACCATTTGCAATCATAAAATTGTCTAATATCTTCATTTTTTCAACATACGTAACTATTACCCTCGAAAACTAAAACTTTTGAAATAGGAAAAGAGCTTTTAATCACATTCATTACCAATTGTAATCATAAAATAGTCTAATATCTTCATTTTTTCAACATACGTAGCTATTACCCTCGAAAACTAAAACTTTTGAATAGGAAAAGAGCCTTTAATCACATTCTTTACCATTTGCAATCATAAAATAGTCTAATATCTTCATTTTTTCAACATACGTAGCTATTACCCTCGAAAACTAAAACTTTTGAAATAGGAAAAGAGCCATTAATCACATTCTTTACCATGTGCAATCATAAAATTGTCTAATATCTTCTTTTTTCAACATACGTAGCTATTACCCTCGAAAACTAAAACTTTTGAAATAGGAAAAGAGCCTTTAATCACATTCCTTACCATTTGCAATCATAAAATAGTCTAATATCTTCATTTTTTCAACATACGTAGCTATTACCCTCGAAAACTAAAACTTTTGAAATAGGAAAAGAGCCTTTTATCACATTCTTTACCATATGCAATCATAAAATAGTCTAATATCTTCATTTTTTCAACATACGTAGCTTTTACCCTCGAAAACTAAAACTTTTGAAATAGGAAAAGAGCCTTTAATCCCATTCTTTACCATTTGCAATCATAAAATAGTCTAATATCTTCATTTTTTCAACATACGTAGCTATTACCCTCGACAACTAAAACTTTTGACATAGGAAAAGAGCCTTTAATCACATTCTTTACCATTTGAAATCATAAAATAGTCTAATATCTTCATTTTTTCAACATACGTAGCTACTACCCTCGAAAACTAAAACTTTTGAAATAGGAAAAGAGCCTTTAATCACATTCTTTACCATTTGCAATCATAAAATAGTCTAACATCTTCATTTTTTCAACATACGTAGCTATTACCCTCGAAAACTAAAACTTTTGACATAGGAAAAGAGCCTTTAATCACATTCTTTACCATTTGCAATGATAAAATAGTCTAATATCTTCATTTTTTCAACATACGTAGCTATTACCCTCGAAAACTAAAACTTTTGAAATAGGAAAAGAGCCTTTAATCACATTCTTTACCATGTGCAATCATAAAATTGTCTAATATCTTCATTTTTTCCACAGACAAAGCTATTACCCTCGAAAACTAAAACTTTTGAAATAGGAAAAGAGCCTTTAATCACATTCTTTGCCATTTGCAATCATAAAATAGTCTAATATCTTCATACTCAACATACTTAGCTATTACCCTCGAAAACTAAAACTTTTGACATAGGAAAAGAGCCTTTAATCACATTCTTTACCATGTGCAATCATAAAATAGTCTAATATCTTCATTTTTTCAACATACGTAGCTATTACCCTCGAAAACTAAAACTTTTGACATAGGAAAAGAGCCTTTAGTCACATTCTTTACCATTTGCAATCATAAAACAGTCTAATATCTTCATTTTTTCAAAATACGTAGCTATTACCCTCGAAAACTAAAACTTTTGAAATAGGAAAAGAGCCTTTAATCACATTCTTTACCATTTGCAATCA
>NW_027068067.1:0-6686 GCF_032884065.1 Artemia franciscana
ATGGGTTAGGTCGTCACTTACGACTGCATAGCTCAAGTGTGCAAGACTCCCATTCAGACTACTGTAGTAGATAACACATGTGAAGATTGAAACGGATGTACTAACCCAGTGAGCACTCATGATTTCATTTTGTTGCTTGATTGCATTGTTCTCAGCAAAGTCGGACTGTAAGACAATGTCAGTCCCTCTTAGAGTTTCTTTTACTTTCCAGAACTCATAGTGCTGGCGATGCGTGTTATAGAGATGAAGGGAAATTGTTTTTAGGTGTTCTTTGAGGCACATACGAACTTTTTTAAGCAGGGCCAGTCCTTCTGCCTTTGTGCATCTAGCGCTTTCCTGTCTTGATGTTGACTTTCTTCTTCCATTGTGTGTATATCACATCAACTTCTTCGTCATATTCTGAGCCCAACTGAGAATCAACATATATTTGAAAAGCTGCGTGACCCCTGCTCTCCACATACATCGCACACTCGATTTGCACGTTCCATTTTCGGCAAGTGTTGTCCGCCTCTTCATAAAGGCACATAGTTGATTTGACCAACTCTTCCCACTTCGGTAAAGCGGCCACTTTCTGAAAACCAATAACAGTGGCCTTAAAATTTTCGCAATAAATACACATGTAGACTTCTTGGTCTCGGCTGCTCACTAGGCATACCTCTGGTTGTCTCAATGCCTTGAAGCAACTGAGGCCAACCTCCAGAAACAATGCATGGGCCCCTTTGACTGACATAAGTAGTAGACGCTTTTATCTTTGCTCCGCCTCACCATTGGATTTCTTTACTTTAATGAATTTGCGCTTGTCAGGATGCATTCGACTGATACCCTCCCTCTTAAAGAAATTTTCTACAGCAGCTAAAACTTTTGAATCTAGAGCGTCCGATCTTTTTTTTTTCGGTCCGGTTGTTTTTTGAAAGTCTGTTCGTAAAAGAGTTTGCGTTTGAGGGGATGTCACACATCTTACAATATGTGAGACAACTTCTAGTTTCCTTGGGATTGAATCTGGTAATACCTTTCTGGCCCTGTAAACGGCTCGTCCTTTAGATTGCTCATTCGTGAAAGCTGCGATAGGGGAATTGGAAAGCTCTGCTCCTACTGGTGGAGTCGATAGTAGAGCTGTCATTCTGTTTTTTTTTCTTCTAAAGTTGACGGATTTTTTCGACGTTTTCCCAGCCTTTCTTTCAACTGCTTCAGTGATTTTTCATCAGCTTTAACATCCCTGTGTTTTCTTGTGTGACTACGTAGTTGGTCTTTCAGCTGCGCATGTAACACTGGATCGCATCCTCTCCCATTGCTTCTGTTTCCTCTCCGCTGGAGTCATTACACTTGTTTTAGGTGGCATCTGAAAAAGAAAATACCTCAATTAACGGAAATAATAAAAATCGTATCATATAGGTTACTTTTTTTGTACAATGTAAAGAAAGCTCTATTAAGAAGGCATAATCCTAGTGAATGTACAAGGCCAGTATTGCATGGAAAATCACAATAGAAAGTAATCAAAACACAATGCGGGATCTAATCTTTCCCTAACATAGAACATAAATAAATTGTGCTTTCTCTTCAAAACGTGACTTGCACTCGACACTTTTTCATTCTGTGGTAATCCTCTTAGACGGAAACCGCTGGTCTTACTGACAGTCTCGTTGCACATTCTAGATCGTGGAGGGATGCGTCAGAGCCGGGCAGGTTGGGACTCGATTCTGCTTTCATTTGTGTTGTGGGTGAAAACATTACGTGCTCAAACGTGACTTACCCTCGCAGTAAAAACGTATAGCCTGAGATGAGTTGTCAAAAGTTTGTTTCAGTAGATGGCGATTGTTCCAAGAGCAACAGTTAAGTCTTGTCTAATTATGGCACTGTTTTTAGATTTTTTTTCCAAAAGTAATTATAAGAGATATTTCTCATATTGCCGGACCGGTTCGCGAGGGTAAGTCACGATAATTTTTCTTTTGTTATATAAAAAGAAATTTGTTATATAGAAGAAATTTTTCTTCTATTATTTTAAAAATGAACTTCACAACCAAACAATTCGGATTCTTACCTTTCCAATAATGTATTCTCAAGTCCAAAATTATAACTTTTAGAATCTAGACCATCTGTCTGAAATACCGTGTTTTCACCCTTTAATCCATGATTAGAAGCTTCTTGATTAGTAGTAGTAGTAGTAGAACAATTTTATTAGAAATAACCCTTTCTTAATTAATAGTACAACATAAGCGAAAATGCTCGTCATTCCTTTATTAGATACCTTGTTGTTTCCATGACTTTCTCGTAGTTTTGGAAAAACTGGAAAATCGGCACTTCTTGTTTGGGTGAGATGGTTCCGAAAATTCCCAACACTTGTAATGGCTTCACTCGTATTTCAGACCTGTTAAGTCGTGAAAGATGTATCTGGCAAATACGATTTCCATCGGATACTAGTATATTTAATGCTTCATAGCGCTCCCGCTCTTTTTTTGCCTCCTTAATATTCCCGAAAGCTTTAAGGAATGTTTTGTTAAATATCTCCACTTTTACTCACTAATTGCGTCAACGTCTGAGCAGTCCTTTCTATTCTAAATATTTTTGCCTGGATGACAAAGACGAATTTTTCAAGGTGATATTTTGTTATCTATCTCTACAAACCAGGGTCGCTGCAAAAATAGGTGAATCATATGGAATATTTTATGCTGTGCAAGAAATTAGAGGGGAAACTTAGTTTTCTAGGGAATGAGAGCACGAGCCTAAAGTATATATGCAGATGGTACTATCTATGAAAGTTTCTGTGGGTCTTAAAGCAAATTAAGAATTATTCATTGACTAAAAAAATTCCATGTAATTAATACTAGACTAAAAGAACAAAGAAAATTTAATATCATTTCGTCAAATTTAATTCATTTTTGTTGATTTGTTGTTCGTTTTGGTTATGAAAATGTGAGTGATTTTGTTTCTTAACTTATTAAATTACTTTTTTTTTGATGTTTCTAATGTAACAAGCCAAGTAAATGTACCTCAAATGAATATTTCTGTCTCTTCTGTTGTTGTATTTACTACTAAAGTTAACGCAAGATACCCATCAAATACCCATGTCTTAATTGATCTTGGATATGCCGTATTTCGTCACCAAGACCGAGGAAGGAAATTTTCAAATTGTCTTTCGAACACAGCTGGGATGCAACCTGGTATGCCCTATTGTACTCTAGTAGTCAATTTACTCACCCTTATATCCTGGGGCTCCTTATGCTCTGTGTTCTGGTGCTCTAGATGCATTGGAGCTCTAGGGCAGGCGTAGAATAGAGAAATGAAAGGTCGAAAACCGTAATATGGAAAATGGCCTTAGCTGTGATATAGCGTACGTGGTTCATCCTGCTATCATATAATCCAGGTACTCTTATGTTCTGGTGCTTCTGGTGGTTTAAGTTTTGGTACTCCCGGTGTAGGTATGAGCAAGCGCCTTGCATTGTAAATGTATCTCCTGAGCAGCTATGTCGTAATTTATCTTGAGTAAACTGTATTTTTTCACCTTTGCATGAATTACCTACTATTACTAACAACTCACCACAACACCAAGCCGCCTTAGGCCAACGTAGCTACGCACGCTCCTCCATCCAAATCTACTCAGAGCCTCTCCCTTTACACACTCCCAGGAAGTTCCCTTAAATCTTTTTTTTACGACAACCTCCAACTCCATCCGCGGACGACTTTCTTTCCGTTTTGCTTTAGACAGTTGACTGAAAAGGACCATTTTTAGCAATCTGTTATCATTCATTTGCAGAACGTGCTCTAGCCATTGTTATGTTAACTTTAGAGGGTTTGGTTTCGTCAAAAAGAGATCTTTTTAATTAAAGTAGTTTTTTCTTTTGTTCAAGAATCTATATAAAAAAAATGAGCATTGTAAAATTATATTGATCAAACTGTCAAGCTGAATTTTAACTTTCTTTTAAACGTTTATGATAGAAAGTAGGTTGGAAGAATTTTAAACTGAAGTATGTATCGAAACTAAAGCTAGTCAAAGTAAAGTAAAGCTAGAAATTAGTGCTATGAGGATAAATAAAACCACCAAAAATACTTTTTAGTGCTAAATTAAAAATCCCTTTTAATATTTTTTCAATTTTTAAATACTACTAATTTTCCCTTAGTCTACCTGCAGTTTATGTCAAGAATAGACGTTCTACGAAACTGAAGCCACAGAGTGACAGCAAAATTGATGAGCCTTTTTTCTATTAAAGGCTTGATTCCTTTTCTTTTTGGAAGGATTTGTATTATTGAGAAAGTAAAAAATTGATAGCATAGTTTTTCTATGCTATTCTGTACGCTTATTTTTTAATTTAAAAAATGAATTCGCAGTCTGTTATCTACAGAATAAATTCAACTAGACGAAAACTTATGAAATCATCCTGACTGACTTCAAAAATATTTTTTATTTTCTGGCTTGAAATTTTAAAGAATTCCTTCTGTATTCTATAGGATTACCGTGAAAAATATAAAATAAGGATATAGGGTCAAACCTCTGTAACCATTTGAAAACGAAAGGCTATAACCAAATTAATACTCAGATGATGTAAAGGGATTAAGATAACAAAGAAGAAGGAAAAACAATTGGATCTGTATTCGGGGAATAACTGGGCAGCTAATTCGAGTATTTGCAGCCAGGAAGCTTATTGTAGAATTATTTTATTTGTAACGATAAGGTTTCCCATTTCATTTTAAGCTTCATAAGCTTCTGTTCCTCTTTTTTAAGACCTTGCATTGACCAGAGCTCTTTTTGCCATCTTAATTTGGCTAGAATACTAATATGTTACCGTCGACAGTTGCCATTTCTTTATGAATTTCTATGGTGCTCTAGTTCATAAAACATGGGACTAACTTTACAGCAACGAGTCTTCATTTTAAAACGTCTTATGTCTAATGTGTATCTATTCCTAAATTCATAACAGTATATTTGTTTCAACGTGCTTGGGTACAGCCCTTAGTCTGATTTGATAGTTCATGTTAGGGATGGGTGGCGTACAAAGAAAATCAAGCACATGTATCCCAAGAGCACTTGACTTGTTTTTATGAACTCTTCTTTTGTAGAGGTGATTTTCCTTTCGATATGTTCCTTTGTACGTGATTAATCACCTCTTTGTCCATCTTGCCTCTTCCGCCTATGTTTTGCTGTTTTTCTTTGTTTTAGACAATTATGTAAGGACACATTCAAGTGCATGTTTTTCGTAATGTTTATAAGGGAGCATTTCCCTTTTTTATTTTATTCTACTAAACAACTTCATTTAACAACTTTGCTTTAGGTTTTCTCTCCTTATTTTTCCTTTTATTGTCGTTTTTTCCTTTCTTTTTGTCAGCCACTTTCTATCATAAATAACGATAATCGTCTGTACTTTCCATGTGCCTTGGTGATCATCAGCGAAATAAAAGGTTGAACTTTAATTTGGATGTAATTGATAGATTTAGAAACATTTGTCAAGTGCATGGTTGTAGTGGTGCAATATAGAAAGCAGTTCTTTCCCCTTTTGGTTCTTCTTAAAGCAAAAAAAAATTATTATTAATTTTAATTTTAAATGGTATTTTTCTCTCTCTTTTTTCCTCTTGCTATTAGTTTTTTTTGGCAAATCTTTTTTTGGCAAAACAAAAATCGAATTCGAGTTATGTATTTCGAGAACTCTTGTAAAGCTTCAGATTTGACCAGTTTTGGTACCTGAGTAACTAACTATCCATTTAAATGAGAAAGCTTCGTTTATTTTTAGGTTTTTGGTTTGTTTTATTACGTTTTAAAATAGATTAATTTGAAAATCATTTTGTGTTTTTTTTTTCAGATGATGGGATGGGGATATCCTGGACAAAGCGCTCAGCAGCAATGGAACCCCATGGCTGGAATGGGAATGCCTCCCAACATGATGCAGATGTACCAAGGAGGGTGGAGTGGTTATGCAGGTGTCCCTCCCCCACAGATAGGTCAGTCAGGTAGTACATCAAGTGATGTGGGAGGCTATGCTCAAGGGGGAATTGCATCAGTACTCCCCCCTCCTCCACCTCCACCTCCATCATAAGTGCTTCAAGATAGTGGATTCGATCTTTAATTTTTAATTATTTTGTGATTCTGAATATTCTTATTGAATAGTTAATAAACCTGGTGTAGATAAAATGTTGACAATTTAGGAGTTTATAGACAAAAGGAACTACTCTAGTTTTTTTTTTTTTTTTTTTTTTTTTTTTTTTTACTATCGAATGTATCTGTATTTTGGTATTCAAATGGAAATTGACCATCACAATTTAAATGATTTAAGCGTAAGCGAAATTTTGAGCAACTGCTGATGGAAAATGTTGCAGTTTTGTCCTTTATGAAGATTCGAAAATATAATAACCGTTTCTCGGACGTTACCAATTTATCCAGCTGAGCTGTGGCAATCTATAGGACATCGAAACTAAATCCGTGAAAAATGTAAATAGTATGTTTTGATTACAAATGACTAATCCGTAGTTATCATCTCTCTGAACTAATATTAGACCTATTAAAAAAGATGCCATCCAATGTTGTTTTTTTTTGTTTTTTTTTACTCAAGTGGAGGTTTAGACGCCGTACTCCTGAACTGAGCACACTGGGTCTACTTTTATTTCGAGTATTTGAAGGCATTAAACGTTTTCATGCTTGTTGCAATGTCCGGAAATTTTTTTTTAATTACAAAGCTATTACAGATCAATCATTCTTTATT
>NW_027068068.1:0-6730 GCF_032884065.1 Artemia franciscana
GAATATATATATATATATATATATATATATATATATATATATATATATATATATATATATATATATATATATATATATATATATATATATATATATATATATATATATATATCTATATATATAAAAATAAGTTGTCTGTCTGTCTGTGGATGGATGGATCAGGTGACGTCACCTGAAAAAACTGGATCAGGTGACGTCAAAACTGAAAAAACTAAAAAAAGGCAAAAACTACAAAAAAAACTAAAAACTAATAAAAAAAATAAAAAAGCTAAAAAACTAAAAAAACTGAAAAAAGGCAAAAACTACAAAAAAAACTAAAAACTAATAAAAAAGCTAAAAAACTAAAAAAACTAAAAAAAGACAAAAACTACAAAAAAAACTAAAAACTAATAAAAAAAATAAAAAAGCTAAAAAACTAAAAAAACTAAAAAAACTAAAAAAAGGTAAAAAACTAAAAAAACTAAAAACTAAAAAAAACTAAAAAAAAAGGAAAAAAACTGAAAAATAAGCTAAAATAAAGGTAAAAACCAATAAAAAACTAAAAAAAAAAACTGAAAAAACTAAAAAAAGGCAAAAACTACAAAAAAAAACTAAAAACTAATAAAAAAAGTAAAAAAGCTAAAAAACTAAAAAAACTAAAAAAAGGTAAAAAACTAAAAAAAATAAAAAATAAAAAAAAACTAAAAAAAAGGAAAAAACTGAAAAATAAGCTAAAATAAAGGTAAAAACCAATAAAAAATTAAAAAGAAAAAAAGGAAAAAACTAAAAAAAATTTTCATCTAAAAAACTAAAAAAAACTAAAAAAGGTAAAAACTAAAAGAACTAAAAAAGAAAAAAATAAATGACGAAACTCAAAGAGAAAGCGACCAGGACAAAAGGAATGTTCGATTAGCAATCAACAAAGCACCGGGACACAGGGAGTATAAATGACGACCAGGACATAAGTAAAAAAAAAACTATCTATATATATAAAAATAAGTTGTCTGTGGATCTGTGGATCGTGGATCAGGTGACGTCACCTGAAAAAACTGGATCAGGTGACGTCAAAACTGAAAAAACTAAAAAAAGGCAAAAACTACAAAAAAAACTAAAAACTAATAAAAAAAATAAAAAAGCTAAAAAACTAAAAAAACTAAAAAAAGGCAAAAACTACAAAAAAACTAAAAACTAATAAAAAAGCTAAAAAACTAAAAAAACTAAAAAAAAGGCAAAAACTACAAAAAAACTAAAAACTAATAAAAAAAATAAAAAAGCTAAAAAACTAAAAAAACTAAAAAAAGGTAAAAAACTAAAAAAACTAAAAACTAAAAAAAAACTAAAAAAAAAGGAAAAAACTGAAAAATAAGCTAAAATAAAGGTAAAAACCAATAAAAAACTAAAAAAAAACTGAAAAAACTAAAAAAAGGCAAAAACTACAAAAAAAACTAAAAACTAATAAAAAAAGTAAAAAAGCTAAAAAACTAAAAAAACTAAAAAAACTAAAAAAACTAAAAAAACTAAAAAAAGGTAAAAAACTAAAAAAAAATAAAAATAAAAAAACTAAAAAAAAAGGAAAAAACTGAAAAATAAGCTAACATAAAGGTACAAACCAATAAAAAACTAAAAAGAAAAAAAGGAAAAAACTAAAAAAAATTTTCATCTAAAAAACTAAAAAAAAACTAAAAAAGGTAAAAACTAAAAGAACTAAAAAAGAAAAAAATAAATGACGACACTCAAAGAGAAAGCGACCAGGACAAAAGGAATGTTCGATTAGCAATCAACAAAGCACCGGGACACAGGGAGTATAAATGACGACCAGGACATAAGTAAAAAAAAAATTAACAAAACTAAAAAGAAGGTAAAAACTACAAAAAAACTAAAAAGAAAAAAAAACTAAAAACTAATAAAAAAACTAAAAAATCTAAAAATCTAAATAAACTAAAAAAGAAAAAAAAGGAAAAAAATAAAGGAGAAAAACAAAACTAAAAAACGAATGTATATACAGACCGGTACACCGGGATACAAATGACGACCGGGACACAGGGAATATAAATGACGACCGGGACACAGGGACACAACTACAACGGGGACACCGGGGGAAACAGGGGGATATAAATGACGACCGGGACAAAAAAACTAAAAAGAAAAAAAAACTAAAAACTAATAAAAAAACTAAAAAATCTAAAAATCTAAATAAGCTAAAAAAGAAAAAAAAAGGAAAAAAATAAAGGAGAAAAACAAAACTAAAAAACGAATGTATATACAGACCGGGACACCGGGATACAAATGACGACCGGGACACAGGGAATATAAATGACGACCGGGACACAGGGACACAACTACAACGGGGACACCGGGGGAAACAGGGGGATGTAAATGACGACCGGGACACCGGGACAGGGAATGGTCGATTAGCAATCACCATCAACAAAGCTCAAGGGCAATCATTAGAATCATGAGGTATAGATCTGAATACAGATTGTTTTCCCATGGACCATTATATGTTGCATGTTCAAGAGTCGGTAAACCTGACAATCTATTTATATGCAAAGACAATGAAACAGCAAAGAATGTTGTATATTCGCAAGTTTTACGTAGTTAAAACCATATATATATATATATATATATATATATATATATATATATATATATATATATATATATATATATATATATATATATATATATATATATCTATATTCACAGGTGGGACATAGGGACACAACTACAATGGCGCGTAACTATTATGGCGCGTAACGACTTACGCGCGCGGGGGGGCTTGGGGGGGCGCGAAGCGCCCCCACCAACTAGGTGTTGGGGTGGCGCGAAGCGCCACCCCAACAGCTAGTATATATATAAAAATAAGTTGTCTGTCTGTCTGTGGATGGATCAGGTGACGTCACCTGAAAAAACTGGATCAGGTGACGTCAAAACTGAAAAAACTAAAAAAAAAGGCAAAAACTACAAAAAAAACTAAAAACTAATAAAAAAAATAAAAAAGCTAAAAAACTAAAAAACTAAAAAAAGGCAAAAACTACAAAAAAAACTAAAAACTAATAAAAAAGCTAAAAAACTAAAAAAACTAAAAAAAGGCAAAAACTACAAAAAAAACTAAAAACTAATAAAAAAAATAAAAAAGCTAAAAAACTAAAAAAACTAAAAAAACTAAAAAAAGGTAAAAAACTAAAAAAACTAAAAACTAAAAAAAAAACTAAAAAATAAGGAAAAAACTGAAAAATAAGCTAAAATAAAGGTAAAAACCAATAAAAAACTAAAAAAAAACCGAAAAAACTAAAAAAAGGCAAAAACTACAAAAAAAAACTAAAAACTAATAAAAAAAGTAAAAAAGCTAAAAAACTAAAAAAACTAAAAAAGGTAAAAAACTAAAAAAACTAAAAACTAAAAAAAACTAAAAAAAAGGAAAAAACTGAAAAATAAGCTAAAATAAAGGTAAAAACCAATAAAAAACTAAAAAGAAAAAAAGGAAAAAACTAAAAAAAATTTTCATCTAAAAAACTAAAAAAAACTAAAAAAGGTAAAAACTAAAAGAACTAAAAAAGAAAAAAATAAATGACGACACTCAAAGAGAAAGCGACCAGGACAAAAGGAATGTTCGATTAGCAATCAACAAAGCACCGGGACACAGGGAGTATAAATGACGACCAGGACATAAGTAAAAAAAAAAAACTATCTATATATATAAAAATAAGTTGTCTGTGGATCTGTGGATCGTGGATCAGGTGACGTCACCTGAAAAAACTGGATCAGGTGACGTCAAAACTGAAAAAACTAAAAAAAGGCAAAACTACAAAAAAAAACTAAAAACTAATAAAAAAAATAAAAAAGCTAAAAAACTAAAAAAACTAAAAAAAGGCAAAAACTACAAAAAAAAATAAACTAAAAAAGAAAAAAAAAGGAAAAAAATAAAGGAGAAAAACAAAACTAAAAAACGAATGTATATACAGACCGGTACACCGGGATACAAATGACGACCGGGACACAGGGAATATAAATGACGACCGGGACACAGGGACACAACTACAACGGGGACACCGGGGGAAACAGGGGGATATAAATGACGACCGGGACAAAAAAACTAAAAAGAAAAAAAAACTAAAAACTAATAAAAAAACTAAAAAATCTAAAAATCTAAATAAGCTAAAAAAGAAAAAAAAAGGAAAAAGATAAAGGAGAAAAACAAAACTAAAAAACGAATGTATATACAGACCGGGACACCGGGATACAAATGACGACCGGGACACAGGGAATATAAATGACGACCGGGACACAGGGACACAACTACAACGGGGATATATATATATATATATATATATATATATATATATATATATATATATATATATATATATATATATATATATATATATATATATATCTATATATATATATATATATATATATATATATATATATATATATATATATATATATATATATATATATATATATATATATCTATATTCACAGGTGGGACATAGGGACACAACTACAATGGCGCGTAACTATTATGGCGCGTAACGACTTACGCGCGCGGGGGGGGCTTGGGCGTTGGCGCGAAGCGCCCCCACCAACTAGGTGTTGGGGTGGCGCGAAGCGCCACCCCAACAGCTAGTATATATATAAAAATAAGTTGTCTGTCTGTGTGTCTGTCTGTGGATCAGGTGACGTCATGTTTCTGTGTTGACTGACGTCATGAAATTAGTTGTCGTCATTTTTGCTTTGACGGTGACGTCATTCAAGATATTTAAGACATATGTTCACGTAGAAATCTATTAATGTTTAAGTTTACAATGACTGATGAACTTACCATGGCAAAAGCCGATGAAGATGCTCAAAGAGTCTATGCCAAAAAACTTGCTGCTGATAGAGAAAGTCAGAAAAGAAAGCGTGCCGAGGAATCAAAAGAACAGCAAGGAAACAGGCTTGAGGCTAAAGAACGCAAAACCGCGCAGTTAGATGAAGATCCACCTGGACAGCGAGAGTCAAAACATATCAAAACTGAAAATGATAGCGATGATGATTGGGTTTGGGATTTTGACTTGGATAAGGTCATCAATGCCTACCAGATTTTAGTTAAAAAAACAAAGGTTCGGCGATATGTATTTCATAGTGAAGCTGAAAAATAAAGAAGAAAAAGAAAACTGAAAAAAGAAAAAATGTAAAAAATTAAAAAATACTAAAAAGAAAAAACACTCAAAGAGAAATTACAGACCGGGACACAAATGACGACCGGGACAGAGGGAATATAAATGACGACCAGGACACAGGTATTTAAGAATATCGTTCAAAGACAAATTTTTAATTGTAAGAAGACCGTTGAAAGAGAAATTTCTAATTGTAAAATGACTGAAGAACCTACAATGACAACACCCGAGGAAGCTGCTCAAAACGAATGTATTCAAGCCGAAGCAGCTGAGTTGGTAAAGCGTTATGTTTCAGGTTCTAGGTCCGAGAGGCTCCAGGTTTGAACCTTGGCTTTAGCATTAATACAAAAGAAGAAAAAACTAAAAAAGGTAAAAGCTACAAAAAAGACGTCATGAAGTTAGTTGTCGTCATTTTTGCTATGACAGTGACGTCATTAAAGATATTTAAGACATATATGTTCATGTAGAAATCTATTAATGTTTAAGTTTAAAATGACTGATGAACTTACAATGGCAAAAGCCGATGAAGATGCTCAAAGAATCTATGCCAAAAAACTTGCTGCTGATAGAGAAAGTCAGAAAAGAAAGCGTGCCGAGGAATCAAAAGAACAGCAAGGAAACAGGCTTGAGGCTAAAGAACGCAAAACCGCGCAGTTAGATGAAGATCTACCTGGACAGCGAGAGTCAAAACATATCAAAACTGAAAATGATAGCGATGATGATTGGGTTTGGGATTTTGACTTGGATAAGGTCATCAATGCCTACCAGATTTTAATTAAAAAAACAAAGGTTCGGCGATATGTATTTCATAGTGAAGCTGAAAAATAAAGAAGAAAAAGAAAACTGAAAAAAGAAAATATGTAAAAAACTAAAAAATACTAAAAAGAAAAAACACTCAAAGAGAAATTACAGACCGGGACACAAATGACGACCGGGACAGAGGGAATATAAATAACGACCGGGACACTCAAAGAGAAATTACAGACTGGGATACCGGGACACAAATGACGACCGGGACACAGGGAATATAAATGACGACCAGGACACAGGTATTTAAGAATATCGTTCAAAGACAAATTTTTAATTGTAAGAAGACCGTTGAAAGAGAAATTTCTAATTGTAGAATGACTGAAGAACCTACAATGGCAACACCCGAGGAAGCTGCTCAAAACGAATGTATTCAAGCCGAAGTAGCTGAGTTGGTAAAGCGTTATGTTTCAGGTTCTAGGTCCGAGAGGCTCCAGGTTTGAACCTTGGCTTTAGCATTAATACAAAAGAAGAAAAAAACTAAAAAAGGTAAAAACTACAAAAAAACTAATATGGCGCGTAACGACTTACGCGCGCGGGGGGGCTTGGGGGGCGCGAAGCGCCCCACCAACTAGGTGTTGGGGTGGCGCGAAGCGCCACCCCAACAGCTAGTATATATATATATATATATTTAACTACGTAAAACATGCAAATATACAACATTCTTTGCTGTCCCATTGTCTGTCCATATAAATAGATTGTCAGGTTTCATAATAATTGTCCATGGGAAAACAATCCGTATTCAGATCTATATCGCATTTTTCTAACGATTGCCCTTG
>NW_027068069.1:0-6722 GCF_032884065.1 Artemia franciscana
AGCTACGTATGTTGAAAAAATTAAGATATTAGATTATTTTATGATTGTAAATGGTAAAGAATGAATGAATGAATGAATGAATGAACTTTATTACCCGTAAAGTATAAAAAACACAAAGTATGGAGTATTATGAATAAATAAACAAAAACAAATACGATAAACAGCGAAGAAATACAAAATTGAAACTAACAAAAGACAATATGGTTTAATCAACCAGTATCAATATGGATAAAAGGCTGCAGAGGGTCATAAACGTGAATAAAGTTGACAGTCTTTTTACATAAATCATCACTGGAAGACCGAATCCGAGAAGGCACATCTACTAATCCAAATCTAGCAATTATTTTTTTGTTTCGGTGCCATCTAGGAAGCCGGAGGAGGAATTTGCAATATCTGAAATAAGCCGTACGTAGAGTATGTCGATCTTTTTTACGAAACAGATGAGCCATGCCTGATAAAAACAAAAGCACAGGGGCGCAATAAGAGTTATAAATCATGCACAAACCGTTGCGGTTATAACGGCTTTTGTTTGGGGATATTTTTCCGTAAGCGACGCGTAGGTTTTTCACGGCTTGATTCACTAGGGATGAATAGGTAGCGGAAAGTGTTGGGCCGAAACACAGACCAAGCCAACTAACTAAAGAAGAACATGGTAGAACTGCAGTCCCAGTAACGAATGGAGCGACCGCATAAGGGCTATTAAAACAAATAAACTCACATTTAGACGCATTAACTGACAGTCCAATCTTAGATAGTTCATTGGTTAATATAGTAAAATTAGAAAGCAGTCCACGGCGAGTCCGGGCAACAAGAAGAACGTCATCTGCATATGCAATAGAAGACAAACCAGTATTACCGTAAAAAACAGAACTTCTAAGGGGACGCAGGCACGATGCAAGCACGCATTTAAATATACTAGGAGACAATACGGCACCTTGCCGAACTCCCTTATTAATTTTTACCGGGTCAGATATTTGGCCATTCCAGGTAACTTGAATTTTAGACTTTGAATACCAAAAAGACAATAAACTTAGTACGGAAGGATTAACACCTGAAGACGCAAGGGAAAATAGAGCCTGAGAGTGCACAATATTGTCGAAAGCTCCAGAAATATCAACAGTAAGACAGTATAAAGACATTTTACCTTTTACGGCATCTTTCATGCGTCGGCTTAAAACATGATGTGCATGGGAGCAACCGAAACTTTTCCGAAAACCAAATTGAAAAGGCGTAAAATCACAATTCGACTCAATTTCTGGTAGTAACAAATGTTCAAGCAACTTACTTAAGAAACACGATACTGTAATGGGACGATAATTCATGCATGACGTGGGGTCCTTGCCTCGCTTTTGAATAGACGTTACAAGGCAACAAAGGAAACTATCAGGAACAAGCGACTGTGCTAAGCAAGACTGGAAAAATATTTGTAAATGGTTAAGTAGAGCAGGGCAATCATAAGCAAAAAATCGGTAAGAAAGGCCGTCACCATCAAGGCTATTTGAACGCTTAATTTTTCTTAAAGCCCGGCGAATTTCAGATATTGCTACAGGCTGGACATGAGCCTGCAAGAGACGGTATGGTAAAAGCGGTTTAAGCAACTTATAATAAAAAGACTGAAGAAAACTATTAAATACACTGAACAAACGCTTATAATGATCAACAAAATTAGCTAGCTGCAGACAAGATAGGGTAGATGGGGAACATTTCTCACTATTAATAACCTTATTCCAGGAGGCCCTATCGGTGGGGCCTGGCCATGCATTCAAGCGTGCCCTCTTCAAACTGGCCTTATATTCAAGTTTACACTTTTGTTTCACAGAGAAAATAGCTCCGGAAGATGGTCGGTCACATGATATCCACATACGTAGCCAAAATTTGGCTTTTTGCTTAGCACGTTTTACTTCAGGATCAACGTTCCAATTAGGCTTTCTTGTACCAATCCTAACTTTATCCACAGGCACTGCAGCTTTGGAAGCTGATTTAAGGCAATGAACGATTTGACAATAATAGAAATTTAGATCAACTGTACTTGAAGGCGAGGAAACTGACGTTTGCAGCAGGTGATATGGCACTTTTATGGTCGAGGGTAAAGCAGTTAGCCTAGCAAGGTATAGTGGGACGAGCACGATACGTATGTTGAAAAAATGAAGATATTAGACTATTTTATGATTGCAAATGCTAAAGAATGTGATTAAAGGCTCTTTTCCTATGTCAAAAGTTTTAGTTTTCGAGGGTAATAGCTACGCATGTTGAAAAAAATGAAGATATTAGACTATTTTATGATTTCAAATGGTAAAGAATGTGATTAAAGGCTCTTTTCCTATGTTAAAAGTTTTAGTTTTCGAGGGTAATTGCTACGTATGTTGGAAAAATGAAGATATTAGACAATATTATGATTGCACATGGTAAAGAATGTGATTAAAGGCTCTTTTGCTATTTCAAAAGTTTTAGTTTTCGAGGGTAATAGCTAGGTTTGTGGAAAAAATGAAGATATTAGACGATTTTATGATTGCAAATGGTAAAGAATGTGATTAAAGGCTCTTTCCTATTTCAAAAGTTTTTGTTTTCGAGGGTAATAGCTAGGTATGTTGAAAAAATGAATATTATAGACTATTTTATGATTGCAAATGGTAAAGAATGTGATTAAAGGCTCTTTTCCTATTTCAAAAGCTTTAGTTTTCGAGGGTAATAGCTACGTATGTTGAAAAAATGAAGATATTAGACTATTTTGTGATTGCAAATGGTAAAGAATGTGATTAAAGGCTCTTTTCCAATTTCAAAAGTTTTAGTTTTTGAGGGTAATAGCTACGTATGTTGAAAAAATGAAGATATTAGACTATTTTATGATTGCAAATGGTAAAGAATGTGATTAAAGGCTCTTTTCCTATTTCAAAAGTTTTAGTTTTCAAGGGTAATAGCTATATATGTTGAAAAAATGAAGATATTAGACCGTTTTATGATTGTAAATGGTAAAGAATGTGATTAGAGGCTCTTTTCCTATTTCAAAAGTTTTAGTTTTCGAGGGTAATAGCTACGTATGTTGAAAAAATGAAGATATTAGACAATTTTATGATTGCACATGGTAAAGAATGTGATTAAAGGCTCTTTTCCTTGCAAATGGTAAAGAATGTGATTAAAGGCTCTTTTCCTATTTCAAAAGTTTTAGTTTTCGAGGGTAATAGCTACGTATGTTGAAAAAATGAAGATATTAGACTATTTTATGATTACAAATGGTAAAGAATGTGATTAAAGGCTCTTTTTCTATTTCAAAAGTTTTAGTTTTCAAGGGTAATAGCTATATATGTTGAAAAAATGAAGATATTAGACCATTTTATGATTGTAAATGGTAAAGAATGTGATTAAAGGCTCTTTTCCTATGTCAAAAGTTTTAGTTTTCGAGGGTAATAGCTACGTATGTTGAAAAATGAAGATATTAGACTATTTTATGATTGCAATGGTAAAGAATGTGATTAAAGGCTCTTTTCCTCTTTCAAAAGTTTTAGTTTTCGAGGGTAATAGCTTTGTCTGTGGAAAAAATGAAGATATTAGACTATTTTATGATTGCACATGGTAAAGAATGTGATTAAAGGCTCTTTTCCTATTTCAAAAGTTTTAGTTTTTGAGGGTAATAGCTACGTATGTTGAAAAAATGAAGATATTAGACAATTTTATAATTGCAAATGGTAAAGAATGTGATTAAAGGCTTTTTTCCTATTTCAAAAGTTTTAGTTTTTGAGGGTAATAGCTACGTATGTTGAAAAAATGAAGATGTTAGACTATTTTATGATTGCAAATGGTAAAGAATGTGATTAAAGGCTCTTTTCCTATGTCAAAAGTTTTAGTTTTTGACGGTAATAGCTATGTATGTTGAGAAAATGAAGATATTAGACTATTTTATGATTGCAAATGGTAAAGAATGTGATTAAATGCTCTTTTCCTATTTCAAAAGTTTTAGTTTTCGAGGGTAATAGCTACGTAAGTTAAAAAAATGAAGATATTAGACTATTTTATGATTGCAAATGGTAAAGAATGTGATTAAAGGCTCTTTTTCTATTTCAAAAGTTTTAGTTTTCGAGAGTAATACCTACGTATGTTGAAAAAATGAAGATATTAGACTTTTTTATGATTGCACATGGTAAAGAATGTGATTATAGGCTCTTTTCCTTTTTCAAAAGTTTTAGTTTTCGAGGGTAATAGCTACGTATGTTGAAAAAATGAAGATATTTTACTATTTTATAAATGCAAATGGTAAAGAATGTGATTAAAGGCTCTTTTCCTATTTCAAAAGTTTTAGTTTTCGAGGGTATTAGCTATGCATCTTGAAAAAAATGAAGATATTAGACTATTTTGTGATAGCAAATGGTAAAGAATGTGATTAAAGGCTCTTTTCCTATTTCAAAAGTTTCAGTTTTCGAGGATAAGAGCTTTGTCTGTGGAAAAAATGAAGATGTTATACTATTTTATGATTGCACATGGTAAAGAATGTGATTAAAGGCTCTTTTCCTATTTCAATAGTTTTAGTTTTCGAGGGTAATAGCTATGTCTGTGGAAAAAATGAAGATATTAGACTATTTTATGATTGCACATGGTAAAGAATGTGATTAAAGGCTCTTTTCCTATTTCAATAGTTTTAGTTTTCGAGGGTAATAGCTACGGTTGTTGAAAAAATGAAGATATTAGACTATTTTATGATTGCAAATGGTAAAGAATGTGATTAAAGGCTCTTTTCCTATGTCAAAAGTTTTAGTTTTCGAGGGTAATACCTACGTATGTTGAAAAAATGAAGATATTAGACTATTTTATGATTGCAAATGGTAAAGAATGTGATTAACGGCTCTTTTCCTATTTCAAAAGTTTTAGTTTTCGAGGGTAATAGCTACGTATGTTGAAAAAATGAAGATATTAGACAATTTTATGATTGTACTTGGTAAAGAATGTGATTAAAGGCTCTTTTCCTATTTCAAAAGTTTTAGTTTTCGAGGGTAACAGCTACGTATGTTGAAAAAATGAATATATTAGACTATTTTATGATTGCAAATGCTAAAGAATGTGATTAAAGGCTCTTTTCCTATGTCAAAAGTTTTAGTTTTCGAGGGTAATAGCTACGTATGTTGAAAAAATGAAGATATTAGACTATTATATTATTGCAAATGGTAAAGAATGTGATTAAAGGCTCTTTTCCTATTTCAAAAGTTTTAGTTTTCGAGGGTAATAGCTATATCTGTGGAAAAAATGAAGATATTAGACAATTTTATGATTGCACATGGTAAAGAATGTGATTAAAGGCTCTTTTCCTATGTCAAAAGTTTTAGTTTTCGAGGGTAATAGCTACGTATGTTGAAAAAATGAAGATATTAGACTATTTTATGATTGCAAATGGTAAAGAATGTGATTAAAAGCTCTTTTCCTATGTCAAAAGTTTTAGTTTTCGAGGGTAATAGCTACGTGTGTTGAAAAAATGAAGATATTAGACTATTTTATGATTGTAAATGGTAAAGAATGTAATTAAAGGCTCTTTTCCTATTTCAAAAGCTGTAGTTTTCAAAGGTAATAGCTACGTATGTTGAAAAAATGAAGATATTAGACTATTTTATGATTGCAAATGGTAAAGAATGTGATTAAAGGCTCTTTTTCTATTTCAAAAGTTTTAGTTTTCGAGGGTAATAGCTACGTATGTTGAAAAAATGAAGATATTAGACTATTTTATGATTGCAAATGGTAAAGAATATGATTAAAGGCTCTTTTCCTATTTCAAAAGTTTTAGTTTTCGAGGGTTATAGCTACATATATTGAAAAAATGAAGATATTAGACAATTTTATGATTGCACCTGGTAAAGAATGTGATTAAAGGCTCTTTTCCTATGTCAAAAGTTTTAGTTTTTGAGGGTAATAGCTACCTATGTTGAAAAAATGAAAATATTAAACTATTTTATGATTGCAAATGGTAAAGAATGTGATTAAAAGCTCTTTTCCTATGTCAAAAGTTTTAGTTTTCGAGGGTAGTAGCTATATATGTTGAAAAAATGAAGATATTAGACAATTTTATGATTGCACATGGTAAAGAATGTGATTAAAGGCTCTTTTCCTATTTCAAAAGTTTTAGTTTTCGAGGATAATAGCTATGTCTGTTGAAAAAATGAAGATATTAGACTATTTTATGAATGCACATGGTAAAAAATTTGATTAAATGCTCTTTTCCTATTTCAAAAGTTTTAGTTTTCGAGGGTAATAGCTATGTCTGTGGAAAAAATGAAGATATTAGACAATTTTATGATTGCACATGGTAAAAAATGTGATTAAAGGCTCTTTTCCTATGTAAAAAGTTTTAGTTTTCGAGGTTAATAGCTACGTATGTTGAAAAAATGAAGATATTAGACTATTTTATGATTGCAAATGGTAAAGAATGTGATTAAAGGCTCTTTTCCTATTTCAAAAGATTTAGTTTTCGAGGGTAATAGCTATATATGTTGAAAAAATGAAGATATTAGACAATTTTATGATTGCACATGGTAAAGAATGCGATTAAAGGCTCTTTTCCTATTTCAAAAATTTTAGTTTTCGAGGGTAATAGTTACGTAAGTTGAAAAAATGAAGATATTAGACTATTTTATGATTGCGAATGGCAAAGAATGTGATTAAAGGCTCTTTTCCTATTTCAAAAGTTTTAGTTTTCGAGGGTAATAGCTACGTATGTTGAAAAAATGAAGATATTAGACTATTTT
>NW_027068070.1:0-6722 GCF_032884065.1 Artemia franciscana
TTCAAATACTTTATTTTTAGTATTCCACGTGTAATACGAAGGCACTTCAGTATAGAAAGCAGTTAACTTTGTATCCGGTGGATTCAGGGCTCTTTGTTGAACGTTGGATTCCGAAAAATAAACACGTTGACCATTCTGTAAATGTACCGCTAAGTGAACAACAGCTGGACTCCGTTCATGTATCGGAAATGAAAGAATCCGCGAAACAGCTTCAGTACTGCTTATATATCTTCTAGCCTGATATTGTACGATTTCGTCGATATCACTGATTTCGGACTGCAAGCCAAAAACTGCCATGTCACTGCCTTTGTTGACGTATTTACATATGTATTTGATTGCCTTTACTGAGTTACAGTATTTACGGAGTCACATGTCGAAACAGCAGCGGTACGATTAGGTGAAGGCATTCCCAAATCCTGAAGAGGTTAGTTTGCCATACATACGCACAAATCTTCTATAATAACTAAAGTGTAGTTATAAATTTCTGATGTAAAATCAAAAGTCACATCTGACGTCTTTAACCGTTTTCGATGGAGTATATCTTCGGACATTTTTGATTTATATTTTTCCCATAACTCTGTAGGAGCTGATGGAGAGCAAGTTGTTAGTATGATACCAAACAATGCACGAATTTGACTTGGAGGTGACGTTTCGCACGCGTCATTGATGCAGTTATCCCAGTGTTGGTCATACTCCAATAAATTCAGAGCTTGGCATGCACTACGGTAAGTGTCATGTATAGTACCGTTTACAGTTCTCAAATACTCAAAGGACGTAGGACCGGGTACATTCACCAAAGGCAGGCGTAAAAAGAAGCATTCATGTTGATTTGGGTGAACGGTGTAGAGTCTTCCTATCGTGGTATCTTTGAAGATGGTAGGTTGGCCGTCGACTGACTTACCCTGTTTTCGACGTTCAAATACTTTATTTTTAGTATTCCACGTGTTATACGAAGGCACTTCAGTATACAGCAGTTTTTTGCAAAAGAATCATTTTTGTATAGCGAAAATAAAGCAGTTAACTTTGTATCCGGTGGATTCAGGCCTCTTTGTTGCACGTTGGATTCCAAAAAATAAACACGTTGACCATTCTGTAAATGTACCGCTAAGTGAACAACAGCTGGACTACGTTCAAGCATCGGAAATGAAAGAATTCGCCAAACAGCTTCATTACTGCTTATTTATCTTCCATTCTGATATTGTACGATTTCGTCGAATCTTTGATTTCGGACTGCAAGCCAAAAACCGCCATGTCACTGCTTTTGTTGACGTATTTACATATGTATTTGATTGCCTTTACGGAATTACAGTATTCAACGTTTATGTGTGCATTAAATGTTTTTGATAATGATGGGGAATATGGAACAACACACTGGTTATCTACTTCGATGGTGGTACCGTTACGCTTCTTTATTATTGCTGTTTTACCGGCATCTTCAGTAGATCTTCTTCTATATTGTGGGTACCCATCATTGCCAGTAATTGTGTTGGATACTAAAAGTCGAGGATATTGCTTTGTGCACCTTCCTTTGACTATGCATGGTGAATTTTCGTTCACTGCACCGCAAGGTCCATGTATCATATTTTTTACAACAATATCATATAACCCCTTATCGACATTTTCATCAGGTATTTCAGCGGAAATCACATCATCAATTTCGTTAGAAGTAATTTTATTATGTAGCCAGATTAGTATATGTGCGTGTGGCAAACCTCGTTTTTGCCATTCCACTGAGTACATCCAGCATCGCACTGAACCAAACATTTCAAGTTTATATATATATATATATATATATATATATATATATATATATATATATATATATATATATATATATATATATATATACTAGAAGAAATTAAAAATAAAAATAGTAAAAAAATAAAAAACTAAAAAAGTAAAAACTAAACAAAAATAACTAAAAAAAAGAAAAAAAAATAATAAAAAATAGAAAATGTAAAAAAAAGAAAAAACTAAAAAAGAAAAAAGAAAAAAACTATCTATCTATAAATCTATATAAATAAAAATATACTGTCTGTCTGTCCGTTACACTAAAAAAAGGAAAAAAAAAAACAAAAAATTAAAGTAGAAAAAGAAAACTAAAAAAAGAAGAAAAAAACTAAACAAACTAAAAAAGATTAAAATTAATATTGACCCATCAAAGCTTTGCAAGGGCAAGTGACTTGCCGAAAAAAAATATTTGAAAACGTAACAGAGGCAACAATCTTGATAGGGCCCTCCGAGGGTGAGGTTGTTCTTATTCCTCGCATTCCCATGATTCCAACGGATCTGCCTTTTCATTTTAAAAGATTCCAATTCCCAATTCGATTAGCATTTGCAATCACCGTCAGCAAAGCTCAATATAACTAAAAATGTACTGTCCTTGTGTCTGTCACTAAGTATGACGTCAATATATATATATATATATATATATATATATATATATATATATATATATATATATATATATATATATATATATATATATATATATATATATATATATATATATATACTAGCTGTTGGGGTGGCGCTTCGCGCCACCCCAACACCTAGTTGGTGGGGGCGCTTCGCGCCCCCCCCAAGCCCCCCCGCGCGCGTAAGTCGTTACGCGCCATAATAGTTACGCGCCATTGTAGTTGTGTCCCTATGTCCCACCTGTGAATATAGATAGATATATATATATGGTTTTAACTACGTAAAACTTGCGAATATACAACATTCTTTGCTGTCCCATTGTCTTTGCATATAAATAGATTGTCAGGTTTACCGACTCTTGAACATGCAACATATAATGGTCCATGGGAAAACAATCTGTATTCAGATCTATACCTCATGATTCTAATGATTGCCCTTGAGCTTTGTTGATGGTGATTGCTAATCGACCATTCCCTGTCCCGGTGTCCCGGTCGTCATTTACATCCCCCTGTTTCCCCCGGTGTCCCCGTTGTAGTTGTGTCCCTGTGTCCCGGTCGTCATTTATATTCCCTGTGTCCCGGGTCCCGGTCGTCATTTGTATCCCGGTGTCCCGGTCTGTATATACATTCGTTTTTTAGTTTTGTTTTTCTCCTTTATTTTTTTCCTTTTTTTTTCTTTTTTAGCTTATTTAGATTTTTAGATTTTTTAGTTTTTTTATTAGTTTTTAGTTTTTTTTTCTTTTTAGTTTTTTTGTCCCGGTCGTCATTTATATCCCCCTGTTTCCCCCGGTGTCCCCGTTGTAGTTGTGTCCCTGTGTCCCGGTCGTCATTTATATTCTCTGTGTCCCGGTCGTCATTTGTATCCCGGTGTACCGGTCTGTATATACATTCGTTTTTTAGTTTTGTTTTTCTCCTTTATTTTTTTCCTTTTTTTTTCTTTTTTAGTTTATTTAGATTTTTAGATTTTTTAGTTTTTTTATTAGTTTTTAGTTTTTTTTTTCTTTTTAGTTTTTTTGTAGTTTTTACCTTCTTTTTAGTTTTGTTAATTTTTTTTTTACTTGTGTCCTGGTCGTCATTTATACTCCCTGTGTCCCGGTGCTTTGTTGATTGCTAATCGAACATTCCTTTTGTCCTGGTCGCTTTCTCTTTGAGTGTCGTCATTTATTTTTTTCTTTTTTAGTTCTTTTAGTTTTTACCTTTTTTAGTTTTTTTTAGTTTTTAGTTTTTTTAGTTTTTTACCTTTTTTTAGTTTTTTTAGTTTTTTAGTTTTTTAGCTTTTTTATTTTTTTTATTAGTTTTTAGTTTTTTTGTAGTTTTTGCCTTTTTTTAGTTTTTTTAGTTTTTTAGCTTTTTTATTAGTTTTTAGTTTTTTTTGCCTTTTTTTAGTTTTTTTAGTTTTTTAGCTTTTTTATTTTTTTTATTAGTTTTTAGTTTTTTTTGCGGTTTTTGCCTTTTTTTAGTTTTTTCAGTTTTGACGTCACCTGATCCAGTTTTTTCAGGTGACGTCACCTGATCCACGATCCACAGATCCACAGACAACTTATTTTTATATATATAGATAGTTTTTTTTTTTTTACTTATGTCCTGGTCGTCATTTATACTCCCTGTGTCCCGGTGCTTTGTTGATTGCTAATCGAACATTCCTTTTGTCCTGGTCGCTTTCTCTTTGAGTGTCGTCATTTATTAGTTTTTTCCTTTTTTTTTTTTAGTTTTTTATTGGTTTTTACCTTTATTTTAGCTTATTTTTCAGTTTTTTCCTTTTTTTTAGTTTTTTTTTTATTTTTTATTTTTTTTAGTTTTTTACCTTTTTTTAGTTTTTTTAGCTTTTTTACTTTTTTTATTAGTTTTTAGTTTTTTTTTTGTAGTTTTTGCCTTTTTTTAGTTTTTTCAGTTTTTTTTTTAGTTTTTATTGGTTTTTACCTTTATAGTTTTTTTAGTTTTTTAGCTTTTTTATTTTTTTTATTAGTTTTTAGTTTTTTTTGTAGTTTTTGCCTTTTTTTAGTTTTTTCAGTTTTGACGTCACCTGATCCAGTTTTTTCAGGTGACGTCACCTGATCCATCCATCCATCCACAGACAGACAACTTATTTTTATATATATAGACTAGCTGTTGGGGTGGCGCTTCGCGCCACCCCAACACCTAGTTGGTGGGGGCGCTTCGCGCCCCCCCCAAGCCCCCCCGCGCGCGTAAGTCGTTACGCGCCATAATAGTTACGCGCCATTGTAGTTGTGTCCCTATGTCCCACCTGTGAATATAGATATATATATATATATATATGGTTTTAACTACGTAAAACTTGCGAATATACAACATTCTTTGCTGTCCCATTGTCTTTGCATATAAATAGATTGTCAGGTTTACCGACTCTTGAACATGCAACATATAATGGTCCATGGGAAAACAATCTGTATTCAGATCTATACCTCATGATTCTAATGATTGCCCTTGAGCTTTGTTGATGGTGATTGCTAATCGACCATTCCCTGTCCCGGTGTCCCAGTCGTCATTTACATCCCCCTGTTTCCCCCGGTGTCCCCGTTGTAGTTGTGTCCCTGTGTCCCGGTCGTCATTTATATTCCCTGTGTCCCGGGTCCCGGTCATCATTTGTATCCCGGTGTCCCGGTCTGTATATACATTCGTTTTTTAGTTTTGTTTTTCTCCTTTATTTTTTTCCTTTTTTTTTCTTTTTTAGCTTATTTAGATTTTTAGATTTTTTAGTTTTTTTATTAGTTTTTAGTTTTTATTTCTTTTTAGTTTTTTTGTCCCGGTCGTCATTTATATCCCCCTGTTTCCCCCGGTGTCCCCGTTGTAGTTGTGTCCCTGTGTCCCGGTCGTTATTTATATTCCCTGTGTCCCGGTCGTCATTTGTATCCCGGTGTACCGGTCTGTATATACATTCGTTTTTTAGTTTTGTTTTTCTCCTTTATTTTTTTCCTTTTTTTTTCTTTTTTAGTTTATTTAGATTTTTAGATTTTTTAGTTTTTTTATTAGTTTTTAGTTTTTTTTTCTTTTTAGTTTTTTTGTAGTTTTTACCTTCTTTTTAGTTTTGTTAATTTTTTTTTTACTTGTGTCCTGGTCGTCATTTATACTCCCTGTGTCCCGGTGCTTTGTTGATTGCTAATCGAACATTCCTTTTGTCCTGGTCGCTTTCTCTTTGAGTGTCGTCATTTATTTTTTTCTTTTTTAGTTCTTTTAGTTTTTACCTTTTTTAGTTTTTTTTTAGTTTTTAGTTTTTTTAGTTTTTTACCTTTTTTTAGTTTTTTTAGTTTTTTTAGTTTTTTAGCTTTTTTATTTTTTTTATTAGTTTTTAGTTTTTTTGTAGTTTTTGCCTTTTTTTTAGTTTTTTTAGTTTTTTAGCTTTTTTATTAGTTTTTAGTTTTTTTTGTAGTTTTTGCCTTTTTTTAGTTTTTTTAGTTTTTTAGCTTTTTTATTTTTTTATTAGTTTTTAGTTTTTTTTTGTAGTTTTTGCCTTTTTTTAGTTTTTTCAGTTTTGACGTCACCTGATCCAGTTTTTTCAGGTGACGTCACCTGATCCACGATCCACAGATCCACAGACAACTTATTTTTATATATATAGATAGTTTTTTTTTTTTTACTTATGTCCTGGTCGTCATTTATACTCCCTGTGTCCCGGTGCTTTGTTGATTGCTAATCGAACATTCCTTTTGTCCTGGTCGCTTTCTCTTTGAGTGTCGTCATTTATTAGTTTTTTCCTTTTTTTTTTAGTTTTTTATTGGTTTTTACCTTTATTTTAGCTTATTTTTCAGTTTTTTCCTTTTTTTTAGTTTTTTTTTATTTTTTATTTTTTTTAGTTTTTTACCTTTTTTTAGTTTTTTTAGTTTTTTTAGTTTTTTAGCTTTTTTACTTTTTTTATTAGTTTTTAGTTTTTTTTTGTAGTTTTTGCCTTTTTTTAGTTTTTTCAGTTTTTTTTTTAGTTTTTTATTGGTTTTTACCTTTATAGTTTTTTTAGTTTTTTAGCTTTTTTATTTTTTTTATTAGTTTTTAGTTTTTTTTGTAGTTTTTGCCTTTTTTTAGTTTTTTCAGTTTTGACGTCACCTAATCCAGTTTTTTCAGGTGACGTCACCTGACACATCCATCCATCCATCCACAGACAGACAACTTATTTTTATATAGATAGATAGATAGATAGATATATATATATACTAGCTGTTGGGGTGGCGCTTCGCGCCACCCCAACACCTAGTTGGTGGGGGCGCTTCGCGCCCCCCCCCAAGCCCCCCCGCGCGCGTAAGTCGTTACGCGCCATAATAGTTACGCGCCATTGTAGTTGTGTCCCTATGTCCC
>NW_027068071.1:0-6702 GCF_032884065.1 Artemia franciscana
TGATTGCAAATGGTAAAGAATGTGATTAAAGGCTCTTTTCCTATTTCAAAAGTTTTAGTTTTCGAAGGTAATAGCTAGGTCTGTGGAAAAAATGAAGATATTAGACTATTTTATGATTGCACATGGTAAAGAATGTGATTAAAGGCTCTTTTCCTATTTCAAAAGTTTTAGTTTTCGAGGGTAATAGCTACGTATGTTGAAAAAATGAAGATATTAGACTACTTTATGATTGCAAATGGTAAAGAATGTCATTAAAGGCTCTTTTTCTATTTCAAAAGTTTTAGTTTTCGAAGGTAATAGCTAGGTCTGTGGAAAAAATGAAGATATTAGACTATTTTATGATTGCACATGGTAAAGAATATGATTAAAGGCTCTTTTCCAATGTCAAAAGTTTTAGTTTTCGAGGGTAACAGCTACGTATATTGAAAAAATGAAGATATTAGACTATTTTATGAATGCAAATGGTAAAGAATGTGATTAAAGGCTCTTTTAAAATTTCTAAAGTTTTAGTTTTCGAGGGTAAGAGCTTTGTCTGTGGAAAAAATGAAGATATTAGACAATTTTATGATTGCACATGGTAAAGAAAGTGATTAAAGGCTCTTTTCCTATTTCAAAAGTTCTAGTTTTCGAGGGTAATAGCTACGTATGTTGAAAAAATGAAGATATTAGACTATTTTATGATTGCACATGGTAAAGAATGTGATTAAAGGCTCTTTTCCTATTTCAAAAGTTTTAGTTTTCGAGGGTAATAGCTACGTATGTTGAAAAAATGAAGATATTAGACTATTTTATGATTGCAAATGGTAAAGAATGTGATTAAAGGCTCTTTTCCTATTTCAAAAGTTTTAGTATTCGAGGGTAATAGCTTTGTCTGTGGAAAAAATGAAGATATTAGACAATTTTTATGATTGCACATGGTAAAGAAAGTGATTAAAGGCTCTTTTCCTATTTCAAAAGTTCTAGTTTTCGAGGGGTAATAGCTACGTATGTTGAAAAAATGAAGATATTAGACTATTTTATGATTGCACATGGTAAAGAATGTGATTAAAGGCTCTTTTCCTATTTCAAAAGTTTTAGTATTCGAGGGTAATAGCTAGGTCTGTTGAAAAAATGAAGATATTAGACTATTTTATGATTGCACATGGTGAAGAATGTGATTAAAGGCTCTTTTCCTATTTCAAAAGTTTTAGTTTTCGACGGTAAAAGCTACGTATGTTGAAAAAATGAAGATATTAGACTATTATATGATTGCACATGGTAAAGAATGTGATTAAAGGCTCTTTTCCTATTTCAAAAGTTTTAGTTTTCGAGGGTAATAGCTAAGTATGTTGAAAAAATGAAGATATTAGACTATTTTATGATTGCACATGGTAAAGAATGTGATTAAAGGCTCTTTTCCTATTTCAAAAGTTTTAGTTTTCGAGGGTAATAGCTACGTATGCTGAAAAAATGAAGATATTAGACTATTTTATGATTGCAAATGGTAAAGAATGTGATTAAAGGCTCTTTTCCTATTTCAAAAGTTTTAGTTTTCGAGGGTAATAGCTACGTATATTGAAAAATTGAAGATATTAGACTATTTTATGATTGCAAATGGTAAAGAATGTGATTAAAAGCTCTTTTCCTATTTCAAAAGTTTTAGTTTTCGAGGGTAATAGCTACGTATGTTGAAAAAATGAAGAAAATAGACTATTTTATGATTGCAAATGGTAAAGAATGTGATTAAAGGCTCTTTTCCTATTTCAAAAGTTTTAGTTTTCGAAGGTAATAGCTAGGTCTGTGGAAAAAATGAAGATATTAGACTATTTTATGATTGCACATGGTAAAGAATGTGATTAAAGGCTCTTTTCCTATTTCAAAAGTTTTAGTTTTCGAGGGTAATAGCTACGTATGTTGAAAAAATGAAGATATTAGACAATTTTATGATTGCACATGGTAAACAAATTGATTAAAGGCTCTTTTCCTATTTCAAAAGTTTTAGTTTTCGAGGTTAACAGCTACGTATGTTGAAAAAATGAAGATATTAGACAATTTTATGATTGCACATGGTAAAGAATGTGATTAAAGGCTCTTTTCCTATTTCAAAAGTTTTAGTATTCGAGGGTAATAGCTAGGTCTGTTGAAAAAATGAAGATATTAGACTATTTTATGATTGCACATGGTGAACAATGTGATTAAAGGCTCTTTTCCTATGTCAAAAGTTTTAGTTTTCAAGGGTAATAGCTACGTATGTTGAAAAAATGAAGATATTAGACTATTTTATGATTGCAAATGGTAAAGAATGTGATTAAAGGCTCTTTTCCTATTTCAAAAGTTTTAGTTTTCGAGGGTAATAGCTTTGTCTGTGGAGAAAATGAAGATATTAGACTATTTTATGATTGAATATGGTAAAGAATGTGATTAAAGGCTCTTTTCCTATGTCAAAAGTTTTAGTTTTCGAGGGTAATAGCTAGGTCTGTGGAGAAAATGAAGATATTAGACTATTTTATGATTGCAAATGGTAAAAAATTTGATTAAAGGCTCTTTTCCTACTTCAAAAGTTTTAGTTTTCGCGGGTAAGAGCGAAAAGTGGTAAAGAATGTGATTAAAGGGTCTTTTCCTATATCAAAAGTTTTAGTTTTCGAGGGTAAGAGCTAGGTCTGTGGAAGAAATGAAGATATTAGACTATTTTATGATTGCACATGGTAAAGAATATGATTAAAGGCTCTTTTCCAATGTCAAAAGTTTTAGTTTTCGAGGGTAACAGCTACGTATGTTGAAAAAATTAAGATATTAGACTATTTTATGATTGCAAATGGTAAAAAATTTGATTAAAGGCTCTTTTCCTATTTCAAAAATTTTAGTTTTCGAGGGTAATAGCTACGTATGTTGAAAAAATGAAGATATTAGACTATTTTATGATTGCAAATGGTAAAGAATGGGATTAAAGGCTCTTTTCCTATGTCAAAAGTTTTAGTTTTCGAGGGTAATAGCTACGTATGTTGAAAAAATGAACATATTAGACAATTTTATGATTGCACATGGTAAAGAATGTGATAAAAGGCTCTTTTCCTATTTCAAAAGTTCTAGTTTTCGAGGGTAATAGCTACATATGTTGAAAAAATGAAGATATTAGACAATTTTATGATTGCACATGGTAAAGAATGTGATTAAAGGCTCTTTTCCAATGTCAAAAGTTTTAGTTTTCGAGGGTAACAGCTACGTATGTTGAAAAAATGAAGATATTAGACTATTTTATGAATGCAAATGGTAAAGAATGTGATTAAAGGCTCTTTTCAAATTTCAAAAGTTTTAGTTTTCGAGGGTAAGAGCTTTGTCTGTGGAAAAAATGAAGATATTAGACAATTTTATGATTGCACATGGTAAAGATAGTGATTAAAGGCTCTTTTCCTATTTCAAAAGTTCTAGTTTTCGAGGGTAAAAGCTACGTATGTTGAAAAAATGAAGATATTAGACTATTTTATGATTGCACATGGTAAAGAATGTGATTAAAGGCTCTTTTCCTATTTCAAAAGTTTTAGTTTTCGAGGGTAATAGCTACGTATGTTGAAAAAATGAAGATATTAGACTATTTTATGATTGCAAATGGTAAAGAATGTGATTAAAGGCTCTTTTCCTATTTCAAAAGTTTTAGTTTTCGAGGGTAGTAGCTATGTCTGTGGAAAAAATGAAGATATTAGACTATTTTATGATTGCACATGGTAAAGACTGTGATTAAAGGCTTTTTTCCTATTTCAAAAGTTTTAGTTTTCGAGGGTAATAGCTACATATGTTGAAAAAATGAAGATATTAGACTATTTTATGATTGCAAATGGTAAAGAATGTGAATAAAGGCTCTTTTCCTATTTCAAAAGTTTTAGTTTTCGAGGGCAATAGCAAGTTCTGTGGAAAAAATGAAGATATTAGACTACTTTATGATTGCACATGGTAAAGAACGTGATTAAAGGCTCTTTTTCTATTTCAAAAGTTTTAGTTTTCGAGGGTAATAGCTACGTATGTTGAAAAAATGAAGATATTAGACAATTTTATGATTGCACATGGTAAAGAATGTGATTAAAGGCTCTTTTCCTATTTCAAAAGTTTTAGTATTCGAGGGTAATAGCTAGGTCTGTTGAAAAAATGAAGATATTAGACTATTTTATGATTGCACATGGTGAAGAATGTGATTAAAGGCTCTTTTCCTATTTCAAAAGTTTTAGTTTTCGACGGTAATAGCTACGTATGTTGAAAAAATGAAGATATTAGACTATTATATGATTGCACATGGTAAAGAATGTGACTAAAAGGCTCTTTTCCTATTTCAAAAGTTTTAGTTTTCGAGGGTAATAGCTAAGTATGTTGAAAAAATGAAGATATTAGACTATTTTATGATTGCACATGGTAAAGAATGTGATTAAAGGCTCTTTTCCTATTTCAAAAGTGTTAGTTTTCGAGGGTAATAGCTACGTATGCTGAAAAAATGAAGATATTATACTATTTTATGATTGCAAATGGTAAAGAATGTGATTAAAGGCTCTTTTCCTATTTCAAAAGTTTTAGTTTTCGAGGGTAATAGCTACGTATATTGAAAAATTGAAGATATTAGACTATTTTATGATTGCAAATGGTAAAGAATGTGATTAAAAGCTCTTTTCCTATTTCGAAAGTTTTAGTTTTCGAGGGTAATAGCTACGTATGTTGAAAAAATGAAGATATTAGACTATTTTATGATTGCAAATGGTAAAGAATGTGATTAAAGGCTCTTTTCCTATTTCAAAAGTTTTAGTTTTCGAAGGTAATAGCTAGGTCTGTGGAAAAAATGAAGGATAATTAAGACTATTTTATGATTGCACATGGTAAAGAATGTGATTAAAGGCTCTTTTCCTATTTCAAAAGTTTTAGTTTTCGAGGGTAATAGCTACGTATGTTGAAAAAATGAAGATATTAGACTACTTTATGATTGCAAATGGTAAAGAATGTCATTAAAGGCTCTTTTTCTATTTCAAAAGTTTTAGTTTTCGAAGGTAATAGCTAGGTCTGTGGAAAAAATGAAGATATTAGACTATTTTATGATTGCACATGGTAAAGAATATGATTAAAGGCTCTTTTCCAATGTCAAAAGTTTTAGTTTTCGAGGGTAACAGCTACGTATGTTGAAAAAATGAAGATATTAGACTATTTTATGAATGCAAATGGTAAAGAATGTGATTAAAGGCTCTTTTCAAATTTCAAAAGTTTTAGTTTTCGAGGGTAAGAGCTTTGTCTGTGGAAAAAATGAAGATATTAGACAATTTTATGATTGCACATGGTAAAGAAAGTGATTAAAGGCTCTTTTCCTATTTCAAAAGTTCTAGTTTTCGAGGGTAATAGCTACGTAGGTTGAAAAAATGAAGATATTAGACTATTTTATGATTGCACATGGTAAAGAATGTGATTAAAGGCTCTTTTCCTATTTCAAAAGTTTTAGTTTTCGAGGGTAATAGCTACGTATGTTGAAAAAATGAAGATATTAGACTATTTTATGATTGCAAATGGTAAAGAATGTGATTAAAGGCTCTTTTCCTATTTCAAAAGTTTTAGTTTTCGAGGGTAGTAGCTATGTCTGTGGAAAAAATGAAGATATTAGACTATTTTATGATTGCACATGGTAAAGACTGTGATTAAAGGCTCTTTTCCTATTTCAAAAGTTTTAGTTTTCGAGGGTAATAGCTACATATGTTGAAAAAATGAAGATATTAGACTATTTTATGATTGCAAATGGTAAAGAATGTGAATAAAGGCTCTTTTCCTATTTCAAAAGTTTTAGTTTTCGAGGGCAATAGCAAGTTCTGTGGAAAAAATGAAGATATTAGACTACTTTATGATTGCATATGGTAAAGAACGTGATTAAAGGCTCTTTTCCTATTTCAAAAGTTTTAGTTTTCGAGGGTAATAGCTACGTATGTTGAAAAAATGAAGATATTAGACTATTTTATGATTGCAAATGGTAAAGAATGTGATTAAAGGCTCTTTTCCTATTTCAAAAGTTTTAGTATGCGAGGGTAATAGCTAGGTCTGTTGAAAAAATGAAGATATTAGACTATTTTATGATTGCACATGGTGAAGAATGTGATTAAAGGCTCTTTTCCTATTTCAAAAGTTTTAGTTTTCGATGGTAATAGCTACGTATGTTGAAAAAATGAAGATATTAGACAATTTTATGATTGCACATGGTAAAGAATGTGATTAAAGGCTCTTTTCCTATTTCAAAAGTTTTAGTATTCGAGGGTAATAGCTAGGTCTGTTGAAAAAATGAAGATATTAGACTATTTTATGATTGCACATGGTGAAGAATGTGATTAAAGGCTCTTTTCCTATTTCAAAAGTTTTAGTTTTCGACGGTAATAGCTACGTATGTTGAAAAAATGAAGATATTAGACTATTATATGATTGCACATGGTAAAGAATGTGACTAAAAGGCTCTTTTCCTATTTCAAAAGTTTTAGTTTTCGAGGGTAATAGCTAAGTATGTTGAAAAAATGAAGATATTAGACTATTTTATGATTGCACATGGTAAAGAATGTGATTAAAGGCTCTTTTCCTATTTCAAAAGTGTTAGTTTTCGAGGGTAATAGCTACGTATGCTGAAAAAATGAAGATATTATACTATTTTATGATTGCAAATGGTAAAGAATGTGATTAAAGGCTCTTTTCCTATTTCAAAAGTTTTAGTTTTCGAGGGTA
>NW_027068072.1:0-6700 GCF_032884065.1 Artemia franciscana
TAAGCCTCTTTTCCTATGTCAAAAGTTATAGTTTTCGAGGGTAATAGCTTCGTCCGTGGAAAAAAAAATGAAGATATTAGACTATTTTATGATTGAACATGGTAAAGAATGTGATTAAAGGCTCTTTTCCTATTTCAAAAGATTTAGTTTTCGTGGGTAATAGCTTCTTCCTGGAAAAAATGAAGATTTTAGACTATTTTATGATTGCACATGGTAAAGAATGTGATTAAAGGTTCTATTCCTATTTCAAAAGTTTTAGTTTTAGGGTGTAAGAGCTACGTATGTTGAAAAAATGAAGATATTAGACTATTTTATGATTGCATATGGTAAAGAATGTGATTAAAGGCTCTTTTCCTATTTCAAAAGATTTAGTTTTCGGGGGTAAGAGCTACGTATGTTGAAAAAACGAAGATATTAGACTATTTTATGATTGCACATGATAAAGAATGTGATTAAAGGCTCTTTTCCTATGTCAAAAGTTTTAGTTTTCGAGGGTAATAGCTTCGTCCGTGGAAAAAATTAAGATATTAGACTATTTTATGATTGCACATGGTAAAGAATGTGATTAAAGGCTCTTTTCCTATTTCAAAAGTTTTAGTTTTCGAGGGTAATAGCTATGTCTGTGGAAAAAATGAAGATATTAGACTATTTTATGATTGCACATGGTAAAGAATTTGATTAAAGGCTCTTTTCCTATGTCAAAAGTCTTAGTTTTCGAGGGTAATAGCTTCGTCCGTGGAAAAAATGAAGATATTAGACTATTTTAAGATTGCACATGGTAAAGAATGTGATTAAAGGCTCTTTTCCTATGTCAAAAGTTTTAGTTTTCGAGGGTAATAGCTTCGTCCGTGGAAAAAAATGAAGATATTAGACTATTTTATGATTGAACATGGTAAAGAATGTGATTAAAGGCTCTTTTCCTATTTCAAAAGTTTTAGTTTTCGTGGGTAATAGCTTCGTCCGTGGAAAAAATGAAGATATTAGACTATTTTATGATTGCACATGGTAAAGAATGTGATTAAAGGCTCTTTTCCTATCTCAAAAGTTTTAGTTTTCGGTTGTAAGAGCTACATATGTTGAAAAAATAGAGATATTAGACTATTTTATGATTGCACATGGTAAAGAATGTGATTAAAGGCTCTTTTCCTATTTCAAAAGTTTTAGTTTTAGGGTGTAAGAGCTACGTATGTTGAAAAAATGAAGATATTAGACTATTTTATGATTGCATATGGTAAAGAATGTGATTAAAGGCTCTTTTCCTATTTCAAAAGATTTAGTTTTCGGGGGTAAGAGCTACGTATGTTGAAAAAACGAAGATATTAGACTATTTTATGATTGCACATGATAAAGAATGTGATTAAAGGCTCTTTTCCTATGTCAAAAGTTTTAGTTTTCGAGGGTAATAGCTTCGTCCATGGAAAAAATGAAGATATTAGACTATTTTATGATTGCACATGGTAAAGAATGTGATTAAAGGCTCTTTTCCTATGTCAAAAGTTTTAGTTTTCGAGGGTAATAGCTTCGTCCGTGGAAAAAATTAAGATATTAGACTATTTTATGATTGCACATGGTAAAGAATGTGATTAAAGGCTCTTTTCCTATTTCAAAAGTTTTAGTTTTCGAGGGTAATAGCTATGTCTGTGGAAAAAATGAAGATATTAGACTATTTTATGATTGCACATGGTAAAGAATTTGATTAAAGGCTCTTTTCCTATGTCAAAAGTCTTAGTTTTCGAGGGTAATAGCTTCGTCGTGGAAAAAATGAAGATATTAGACTATTTTAAGATTGGACATGGTAAAGAATGTGATTAAAGGCTCTTTTCCTATGTCAAAAGTTTTAGTTTTCGAGGGTAATAGCTTCGTCCGTGGAAAAAAATGAAGATATTAGACTATTTTATGATTGAACATGGTAAAGAATGTGATTAAAGGCTCTTTTCCTATTTCAAAAGTTTTAGTTTTCGTGGGTAATAGCTTCGTCCGTGGAAAAAATGAAGATATTAGACTATTTTATGATTGCACATGGTAAAGAATGTGATTAAAGGCTCTTTTCCTATTTCAACAGTTTTAGTTTTCGGGGGTAAGAGCTACGTATGTTGAAAAAATGAAGATTTTAGACTATTTTATGATTGCACATGATAAAGAATGTGATTAAAGGCTCTTTTCCTATGTCAAAAGTTTTTGTTTTCGAGGGTAATAGCTTCGTCCGTGGAAAAAATGAAGATATTAGACTATTTTATGATTGTACATGGTAAAGAATGTGATTAAAGGCTCTTGTCCTATGTCAAAAGTTTTAGTTTTCGGGGGTAATAGTTCGTCCGTGGAAAAAAATGAAGATATTAGACTATTTTATGATTGCACATGGTAAAGAATGTGATTAAAGGCTCTTTTCCTATTTCAAAAGTTTTAGTTTTCGGGGGTAAGAGCTACGTAAATTGAAAAAATGAAGATATTAGACTATTTTATGATTGCACATGGTAAAGAATGTGATTAAAGGCTCTTTTCCTATTTCAAAAGTTTTAATTTCCGAGGGTAATAGCTATGTCTGTGGAAAAAAATGAAGATATTAGACTATTTTATGATTGCACATGGTAAAGAATGTGATTAAAGGCTCTTTTCCTAAGTCAAAAGTTTTAGTTTTCGGGGGTAATAGCTTCGTCCGTGGAAAAAATGAAGATATTGGACTATTTTATGATTGCACATGGTAAAGAATGTGATTAAAGGCTCTTTTCCTATTTCAAAAGTTTTAGTTTTCGGGGGTAAGAGCTATGTAAATTGAAAAAATGAAGATATTAGACTATTTTATGATTGCACATGGTAAAGAATGTGATTAAAGGCTCTTTTCCTATTTCAAAAGTTTTAATTTCCGAGGGTAATAGCTATGTCTGTGGAAAAAATGAAGATATTAGACTATTTTATGATTGCACATGGTAAAGAATGTGATTAAAGGCTCTTTTCCTAAGTCAAAAGTTTTAGTTTTCGGGGGTAATAGCTTCGTCCGTGGAAAAAATGAAGATATTAGACTATTTTATGATTGCACATGGTAAAGAATGTGATTAAAGGCTCTTGTCCTATGTCAACAGTTTTAGTTTTCGAAGGTAATAGTTCGTCCGTGGAAAAAAATGAAAATATTAGACTATTTTATGATTGCACATGGTAAAGAATGTGATTAAAGGCTCTTTTCCTATTTCAAAAGTTTTAGTTTTCGGGGCTAAGAGCTACGTAAATTGAAAAAATGAAGATATTAGACTATTTTATGATTGCACATGGTAAAGAATGTGATTAAAGGCTCTTTTCCTGTTTCAAAAGTTTTAATTTCCGAGGGTAATAGCTATGTCTGTGGAAAAAATGAAGATATTAGACTATTTTATGATTGCACATGGTAAAGAATGTGATTAAAGGCTCTTTTCCTATGTCAAAAGTTTTTGTTTTCGAGGGTAATAGCTTCGTCCTGGAAAAAATGAAGATATTAGACTATTTTATGATTGTATATGGTAAAGAATGTGATTAAAGGCTCTTGTCCTATGTCAAAAGTTTTAGTTTTCGGGGGTAATAGTTCGTCCGTGGAAAAAAATGAAGATATTAGACTATTTTATGATTGCACATGGTAAAGAATGTGATTAAAGGCTCTTTTCCTATTTCAAAAGTTTTAGTTTTCGGGGGTAAGAGCTACGTATGTTGAAAAAATGAAGATTTTAGACTATTTTATGATTGCACATGATAAAGAATGTGATTAAAGGCTCTTTTCCTATGTCAAAATTTTTTGTTTTCGAGGGTAATAGCTTCGTCCGTGGAAAAAATGAAGATATTAGACTATTTTATGATTGTACATGGTAAAGAATGTGATTAAAGGCTCTTGTCCTATGTCAAAAGTTTTAGTTTTAGGGTGTAAGAGCTACGTATGTTGAAAAAATGAAGATATTAGACTATTTTATGATTGCATATGGTAAAGAATGTGATTAAAGGCTCTTTTCCTATTTCAAAAGATTTAGTTTTCGGGGGTAAGAGCTACGTATGTTGAAAAAACGAAGATATTAGACTATTTTATGATTGCACATGATAAAGAATGTGATTAAAGGCTCTTTTCCTATGTCAAAAGTTTTAGTTTTCGAGGGTAATAGCTTCGTCCATGGAAAAAATGAAGATATTAGACTATTTTATGATTGCACATGGTAAAGAATGTGATTAAAGGCTCTTTTCCTATTTCAAAAGTTTTAGTTTTCGAGGGTAATAGCTACGTCCGTAATGAAAAAATGAAGATATTAGACTATTTTATGATTGCACATGGTAAAGAATGTGATTAAAGGCTCTTTTCCTATTTCAAAAGTCTTAGTTTTCGGGGTAATAGCTACGTCTTGGAAAAAATGAAGATATTAGACTATTTTATGATTGCACATGGTAAAGAATGTGATTAAAGGCTCTTTTCCTATTCAAAAGTTTTAGTTTTCGAGGGTAATAGCTTCGTCCGTGGAAAAAATGAAGATATTAGACTATTTTATGATTGCACATGGTAAAGAATGTGATTAAAGGCTCTTTTCCTATGTCAAAAGTTTTAGTTTTCGAGGGTAATAGCTTCGTCCGTGGAAAAAATGAAGATATTAGACTATTTTATGATTGCACATGGTAAAGAATGTGATTAAAGGCTCTTTTCCTATTTCAAAAGTTTTAGTTTTCGGGGTAATAGCTACGTATGTTGAAAAAATGAAGATATTAGACTATTTTATGATTGCACATGTAAAGAATGTGATTAAAGGCTCTTTTCCTATGTCAAAAGTTTTAGTTTTCGAGGGCAATAGCTTCGTCCTTGGAAAAAATGAAGATATTAGACTATTTTATGATTGCACATGGTAAAGAATGTGATTAAAGGCTCTTTTCCTATTCAAAAGTTTTAGTTTTCGAGGGTAATAGCTATGTCTGTGGAAAAAATGAAGATATTGACTATTTTATGATTGCACATGGTAAAGAATGTGATTAAAGGCTCTTTTCCTATGTCAAAAGTTTTAGTTTTCGAGGGTAATAGCTTCGTCCGTGGAAAAAATGAAGATATTAGACTATTTTATGATTGCACATGGTAAAGAATGTGATTAAAGGCTCTTTTCCTATGTCAAAAGTTTTAGTTTTCGAGGGTAATAGCTTCGTCCGTGGAAAAAAATGAAGATATTAGACTATTTTATGATTGACATGGTAAAGAATGTGATTAAAGGCTCTTTTCCTATTCAAAAGTTTTAGTTTTCGGGGTAATAGCTTCGTCCGTGGAAAAAAATGAAGATATTAGACTATTTTATGATTGCACATGGTAAAGAATGTGATTAAAGGCTCTTTTCCTATTTCAAAAGTTTTAGTTTTCGGGGTAATAGCTACGTATGTGGAAAAAATGAAGATATTAGACTATTTTATGATTGCACATGGTAAAGAATGTGATTAAAGGCTCTTTTCCTATTTCAAAAGTTTTAGTTTTCGGGGGTAAGAGCTACGTATGTGAAAAAATGAAGATATTAGACTATTTTATGATTGCACATGGTAAAGAATGTGATTAAAGGCTCTTTTCCTATTTCAAAAGTTTTAGTTTTCGAGGGTAATAGCTTCGTCCGTGGAAAAAATGAAGATATTAGACTATTTTATGATTGCACATGGTAAAGAATGTGATTAAAGGCTCTTGTCCTATGTCAAAAGTTTTAGTTTTCGAAGGGTAATAGTTCGTCCGTGGAAAAAAATGAAGATATTAGACTATTTTATGATTGCACATGGTAAAGAATGTGATTAAAGGCTCTTTTCCTATTTCAAAAGTTTTAGTTTTCGGGGTAAGAGCTACGTAAATTGAAAAAATGAAGATATTAGACTATTTTATGATTGCACATGGTAAAGAATGTGATTAAAGGCTCTTTTCCTATGTTCAAAAGTTTTAATTTCCGAGGGTAATAGCTATGTCTGTGGAAAAAATGAAGATATTAGACTATTTTATGATTGCACATGGTAAAGAATGTGATTAAAGGCTCTTTTCCTATGTCAAAAGTTTTAGTTTTCGAGGGTAATAGCTTCGTCCGTGGAAAAAATGAAGATATTAGACTATTTTATGATTGCACATGGTAAAGAATGTGATTAAAGGCTCTTTCCTATTTCAAAAGTTTTAGTTTTCGGGGGTAATAGCTTCGTATGTGGAAAAAATGAAGATATTAGACTATTTTATGATTGCACATGGTAAAGAATGTGATTAAAGGCTCTTTTCCTATTTCAAAAGTTTTAGTTTTCGGGGGTAAGAGCTACGTATGTTGAAAAAATGAAGATATTAGACTATTTTATGATTGCACATGATAAAGAATGTGATTAAAGGCTCTTTTCCTATGTCAAAAGTTTTAGTTTTCGAGGGTAATAGCTTCGTCCGTGGAAAAAATGAAGATATTAGACTATTTTATGATTGCACATGGTAAAGAATGTGATTAAAGGCTCTTGTCCTATGTCAAAAGTTTTAGTTTTCGAGGGTAATAGCTTCGTCCGTGGAAAAAATGAAGATATTAGACTATTTTATGATTGCACATGGTAAAGAATGTGATTAAAGGCTCTTTTCCTATTTCAAAAGTTTTAGTTTTCGGGGTAAGAGCTACGTATGTGAAAAAATGAAGATATTAGACTATTTTATGATTGCACATGGTAAAGAATGTGATTAAAGGCTCTTTTCCTATGTCAAAAGTTTTAGTTTTCGAGG
>NW_027068073.1:0-6699 GCF_032884065.1 Artemia franciscana
TCGAAAACTAAAACTTTCGAAATAGGAAAAGAGCCTTTAATCACATTCTTTACCATGTGTAATCATAAAATTGTCTAATATCTTCATTTTTTCCACAGACCTAGCTATTACCCTCGAAAACTAAAACTTTTGAAATAGGAAAAGCGCCTTTAATCACATTCTTAACCATTTGCAATCATAAAATAGTCTAATATCTTCATTTTTTCAACATACGTAGCTATTACACTCGAAAACTAAAACTTTTGACATAGGAAAAGAGCCTTTAATCACATTCTTTACCATTTGCAATCATAAAATAGTCTAATATCTTCATTTTTTCAACATACGTAGCTATTACCCTCGAAAACTAAAACTTTTGACATAGGAAAAGAGCCTTTAATCACATTCTTTACCATTTGCAATCATAAAATAGTCTAATATCTGCATTTTTTCAACATACGTAGCTATTACCCTCGAAAACTAAAACTTTTGACATAGGAAAAGAGTCTTTAAGCACATTCTTTACCATGTGCAATCATAAAATAGTCTAATATCTTCATTTTTCCAACATACGAAGCTATTACCCTCGAAATCTAAAACTTTTGACATAGGAAAAGAGCCTTTAATCACATTTTTTACCATGTGCAATCATATAATAGTCTAATATCTTCATTTTTTCAACATACGTAACTATAACCCTCGAAAACTAAAACTTTTGACATAGGAAAAGAGCCTTTAATCACATTCTTTACCATTTTCAATCATAAAATAGTCTAATATCTTCATTTTTTCAACATACGTAGCTATTACCCTCGAAAACAAAACTTTTGAAATAGGAAAAGAGCCTTTAATCACATTCTTTACCATGTGCAGTCATAAAAGAGTCTAATATCTTCATTTTTTAACATACGTAGCTATTACCCTCGAAAACTAAAACTTTTGAAATAGGAAAAGAGCCTTTAATCACATTCTTTACCATTTGCAATCATAAAATAGTCTAATATCTTCATTTTTTCAACATATGTAGCTATTACCCTCGAAAACTAAAACTTTCGAAATAGGAAAAGAGCCTTTAATCACATTCTTTACCATGTGTAATCATAAAATTGTCTAATATCTTCATTTTTTCAACAGACATAGCTATTACCCTCGAAAACTAAAACTTTTGAAATAGGAAAAGAGCCTTTAATCACATTCTTTACCATGTGCAATCATAAAATAGTCTAATATCTTCATTTTTTCCACAGACCTAGCTATTACCCTCGAAAACTAAAACTTTTGAAATAGGAAAAGAGCCTTTAATCACATTCTTTACCATTTGCAATCATAAAATAGTCTAATATCTTCATTTTTTCAACATACGTAGCTATTACCATAGAAAACTAAAACCTTTGACATAGGAAAAGAGCCTTTAATCACATTCTTTACCATTTGCAATCATAAAATTGTCTAATATCTTCATTTTTTCGACATACATAGCTATTACCCTCGAAAACTAAAACTTTTGAAATAGGAAAAGAGCCTTTAATCACATTCTTTACCATCTGCAATCATAAAATAGTCTAATATCTTCATTTTTTCAACATACGTAGCTATTACCCTCGAAAACTAAAACTTTTGACATAGGAAAAAAGCCTTTAATCACATTCTTTACCATTTGCAATCATAAAATAGTCTAATATCTTCATTTTTTCAACATACGTAGCAATTACCCTCGAAAACTAAAACTTTTGACATAGGAAAAGAGCCTTTAATCACATTCTTTACCATTTGGAATCATAAAATAGTCTAATATCTTCATTTTTTCAACATACGTAGCTATTACCCTCGAAAACTAAAACTTTTGACATAGGAAAAGAGCCTTTAATCACATTCTTTACCATTTGCAATCATAAAATAGTCTAATATCTTCATTTTTTCAACTATTACCCTCGAAAACTAAAACTTCTGACATAGGAAAAGAGCCTTTAATCACATTCTTTACCATTTGCAACCATAAAATAGTCTAATATCTTCATTTTTTCAAAATACGTAGCTATTACCCTCGAAAACTAAAACTTTTGAAATAGGAAAAGAGCCTTTAATCACATTCTTTACCATGTTTAATCATAAAATAGTCTAATATCTTCATTTTTTCAACATACGTAGCTATTACCCTCGAAAACTAAAACTTTTGAAATAGGAAAAGAGGCTTTAATCACATTCTTTACCATATGCAATCATAAAATAGTCTAATATCTTCATTTTTTCAACATACGTAGCTATTACCCTCGAAAACTAAAACTTTCGAAATAGGAAAAGAGCCTTAAATCACATTCTTTACCATGTGTAATCATAAAATTGTCTAATATCTTCATTTTTTCAACAGACATAGCTATTACCCTCGAAAACTTAAACTTTTGAAATAGGAAAAGAGTCTTTAATCACATTCTTTACCATTTGCAATCATAAAATAGTCTAATATCTTCATTTTTTCAACATACGCAGCTGTTACCCTCCAAAACTAAAACTTTTGAAATAGGAAAAGAGCCTTTAATCACATTCTTTACCATGTGCAATCATAAAATAGTCTAATATCTTCATTTTTTCAACATACGTATCTATTACCCTCGAAAACTAAAACTTTTGAAATAGAAAAAGAGCCTTTAATCACATTCTTTACCATTTGCAATCATAAAATAGTCTAATATCTTCATTTTTTCAAAATACGTAGCTATTACCCTCGAAAACTAAAACTTTTGAAATAGGAAAAGAGCCTTTAATCACATTCTTTACCATGTGCAATCATAAAATAGTCTAATATCTTCATTTTTTCCACAGACCTAGCTATTACCCTCGAAAACTAAAACTTTTGAAATAGGAAAAGCGCCTTTAATCACATTTTTTACCATTTGCAATCATAAAATAGTCTAATATCATCATTTTTTCAACATACTTAGCTATTACCCTCGAAAACTAAAACTTTTGACATAGGAAAAGAGCCTTTAATCACATTCTTAACCATTTGCAATCATAAAATAGTCTAATATCTTCATTTTTTCAACATACGTAGCTATTACCCTCGAAAACTAAAACTTTTGACATAGGAAAAGAGCCTTTAATCACATTCTTTACCATTTGCAATCATAAAATAGTCTAATATCTTCATTTTTTCAACATACGTAGCTATTACCCTCGAAAACCAAAACTTTTGACATAGGAAAAGAGCCTTTAATCACATTCTTTACCATTTGCAATCATAAAATAGTCTAATATCTGCATTTTTTCAACATACGTAGCTATTACCCTCGAAAACTAAAACTTTTGACATAGGAAAAGAGCCTTTAAGCACATTCTTTACCATGTGCAATCATAAAATAGTCTAATATCTTCATTTTTCCAACATACGAAGCTATTACCCTCGAAATCTAAAACTTTTGACATAGGAAAAGAGCCTTTAATCACATTTTTTACCATGTGCAATCATATAATAGTCTAATATCTTCATTTTTTCAACATACGTAACTATAATCCTCGAAAACTAAAACTTTTGACATAGGAAAAGAGCCTTTAATCACATTCTTTACCATTTTCAATCATAAAATAGTCTAATATCTTCATTTTTTCAACATACGTAGCTATTACCCTCGAAAACAAAACTTTTGAAATAGGAAAAGAGCCTTTAATCACATTCTTTACCATGTGCAGTCATAAAAGAGTCTAATATCTTCATTTTTTAACATACGTAGCTATTACCCTCGAAAACTAAAACTTTTGAAATAGGAAAAGAGCCTTTAATCACATTCTTTACCATTTGCAATCATATAATAGTCTAATATCTTCATTTTTTCTACATATGTAGCTATTACCCTCGAAAACTAAAACTTTCGAAATAGGAAAAGAGCCTTTAATCACATTCTTTACCATGTGTAATCATAAAATTGTCTAATATCTTCATTTTTTCCACAGACCTAGCTATTACCCTCGAAAACTAAAACTTTTGAAATAGGAAAAGCGCCTTTAATCACATTTTTTACCATTTGCAATCATAAAATAGTCTAATATCATCATTTTTTCAACATACTTAGCTATTACCCTCGAAAACTAAAACTTTTGACATAGGAAAAGAGCCTTTAATCACATTCTTAACCATTTGCAATCATAAAATAGTCTAATATCTTCATTTTTTCAACATACGTAGCTATTACCCTCGAAAACTAAAACTTTTGACATAGGAAAAGAGCCTTTAATCACATTCTTTACCATTTGCAATCATAAAATAGTCTAATATCTTCATTTTTTCAACATACGTAGCTATTACCCTCGAAAACTAAAACTTTTGACATAGGAAAAGAGCCTTTAATCACATTCTTTACCATTTGCAATCATAAAATAGTCTAATATCTGCATTTTTTCAACATACGTAGCTATTACCCTCGAAAACTAAAACTTTTGACATAGGAAAAGAGTCTTTAAGCACATTCTTTACCATGTGCAATCATAAAATAGTCTAATATCTTCATTTTTCCAACATACGAAGCTATTACCCTCGAAATCTAAAACTTTTGACATAGGAAAAGAGCCTTTAATCACATTTTTTACCATGTGCAATCATATAATAGTCTAATATCTTCATTTTTTCAACATACGTAACTATAACCCTCGAAAACTAAAACTTTTGACATAGGAAAAGAGCCTTTAATCACATTCTTTACCATTTTCAATCATAAAATAGTCTAATATCTTCATTTTTTCAACATACGTAGCTATTACCCTCGAAAACAAAACTTTTGAAATAGGAAAAGAGCCTTTAATCACATTCTTTACCATGTGCAGTCATAAAAGAGTCTAATATCTTCATTTTTTAACATACGTAGCTATTACCCTCGAAAACTAAAACTTTTGAAATAGGAAAAGAGCCTTTAATCACATTCTTTACCATTTGCAATCATAAAATAGTCTAATATCTTCATTTTTTCTACATATGTAGCTATTACCCTCGAAAACTAAAACTTTCGAAATAGGAAAAGAGCCTTTAATCACATTCTTTACCATGTGTAATCATAAAATTGTCTAATATCTTCATTTTTTCAACAGACATAGCTATTACCCTCGAAAACTAAAACTTTTGAAATAGGAAAAGAGCCTTTAATCACATTCTTTACCATGTGCAATCATAAAATAGTCTAATATCTTCATTTTTTCCACAGACCTAGCTATTACCCTCGAAAACTAAACTTTTGAAATAGGAAAAGAGCCTTTAATCACATTCTTTACCATTTGCAATCATAAAATAGTCTAATATCTTCATTTTTTCAACATACGTAGCTATTACCATAGAAAACTAAAACCTTTGACATAGGAAAAGAGCCTTTAATCACATTCTTTACCATTTGCAATCATAAAATTGTCTAATATCTTCATTTTTTCGACATACATAGCTATTACCCTCGAAAACTAAAACTTTTGAAATAGGAAAAGAGCCTTTAATCACATTCTTTACCATCTGCAATCATAAAATAGTCTAATATCTTCATTTTTTCAACATACGTAGCTATTACCCTCGAAAACTAAAACTTTTGACATAGGAAAAAAGCCTTTAATCACATTCTTTACCATTTGCAATCATAAAATAGTCTAATATCTTCATTTTTTCAACATACGTAGCAATTACCCTCGAAAACTAAAACTTTTGACATAGGAAAAGAGCCTTTAATCACATTCTTTACCATTTGGAATCATAAAATAGTCTAATATCTTCATTTTTTCAACATACGTAGCTATTACCCTCGAAAACTAAAACTTTTGACATAGAAAAAGAGCCTTTAATCACATTCTTTACCATTTGCAATCATAAAATAGTCTAATATCTTCATTTTTTCAACTATTACCCTCGAAAACTAAAACTTCTGACATAGGAAAAGAGCCTTTAATCACATTCTTTACCATTTGCAACCATAAAATAGTCTAATATCTTCATTTTTTCAAATACGTAGCTATTACCCTCGAAAACTAAAACTTTTGAAATAGGAAAAGAGCCTTTAATCACATTCTTTACCATGTTAAATCATAAGATAGTCTAATATCTTCATTTTTTCAACATACGTAGCTATTACCCTCGAAAACTAAAACTTTTGAAATAGGAAAAGAGGCTTTAATCACATTCTTTACCATATGCAATCATAAAATAGTCTAATATCTTCATTTTTTCAATATACGTAGCTATTACCCTCGAAAACTAAAACTTTCGAAATAGGAAAAGAGCCTTAAATCACATTCTTTACCATGTGTAATCATAAAATTGTCTAATATCTTCATTTTTTCAACAGACATAGCTATTACCCTCGAAAACTTAAACTTTTGAAATAGGAAAAGAGTCTTTAATCACATTCTTTACCATTTGCAATCATAAAATAGTCTAATATCTTCATTTTTTCAACATATGTAGCTATTACCCTCGAAAACTAAAACTTTTGAAATAGGAAAAGAGCCTTTAATCACATTCTTTACCATGTGCAATCATAAAATAGTCTAATATCTTCATTTTTTCCACAGACCTAGCTATTACCCTCGAAAACTAAAACTTTTGAAATAGGAAAAGAGCCTTTAATCACATTCTTTACCATTTGCAATCATAAAATAGTCTAATATCTTCATTTTTTCAACATACGTAGCTATTACCCTAGAAAACTAAAACCTTTGACATAGGAAAAGAGCCTTTAATCACATTCTTTACCATTT
>NW_027068074.1:0-6693 GCF_032884065.1 Artemia franciscana
ATTTTCTAAATGAAAATACGCGGTGGCTTCAGACTTTGTGCTCAAATAATTTTACAAAAAGAAACGAAATTCTTTGATTCTAGAGATTCATTTCCATATCGGGTGACATAGACTGCAAACCTTGACATAGACTAATTTTGCATTTCAGTATATATGTGGAGCTACTTGAATATTTTATATGCCATAAATATGAATTACACTCTTTGTTATAAAAGTGTAAAATGGACTGGTATGTTTTGATGCTTTAATGTTATTACAATACTATGCTGAAAAGGATGCAACAAAGTGCAAAACTGTACTTTATTAGTAGGTTCATGTTGCAATATTAGATTTCAAAGTAAATTTGACCTTTTTACGGTCAAGGAATTTAGTTTGAAACCTTTACTCTTAAAAACTAAAACACTAATTTGAAATAATTGCAGTTTTTAATTTGTGTCATTGTTTGCTATTAATTTTAATCATCTCTAATATTATATTTGTCTTCACTATTAAACAATTAGATATGTTGATCTCCGAAGGCGAGAGAGGATTTCCATTCCCCCTTGTAATAGGGGAAGATATCTTATTAATTACTAGCTGTTGGGGTGGCGTGAAGCGCCACCCCAACAGCTGATCAGACAGCTTGATCAGAACTTTGATCAGAACAGCTTGATCAGACAAAAATTATTGATAAGTCTGTAGGACTTTTACAAAGTTTCAGAGAAATTATAGAAATAAAAAAGATTATCTATGGGGGTATTAGTATCAATAGAGATGAGGGGGGATTTAAAATAAATTCAATTTATAATAGTTTAATTAAAGACCAGTCAAAAACTTCAATGAGTATTGATTTGCATAATTGTCCTGAAACAAGTAATAACCTTGCGAACGAAGGTCAAAGCATGGACAATGCTGTAAGAAGTCAACAGACGGCAGCTAAAATAGCAAATGAAAAAATCCATTCAATTTATAATTCAGTTTAAATTTCAGTTTTTTCCTTTTTTTAAGTTTTTTTTTTAGTTTTTAGTTTTTTTAGTTTTTTTTTCCTTTTTTTCTTTTTAGTTTTTTATTGGTTTTTACCTTTTTTTTAGCTTTTTTAGTTTTTTTTCGTTTTTTCTTTTTACTTTTTTTTTAGTTTTTATCTTTTTTATTTTTTTTATTTTATTCTTAATTTTATTAGTTTTCTTTTTCTCTTCTATTTTTCAGTTTTTTCCTTTTTTTAAGTTTTTTTTTTAGTTTTTAGTTTTTTTAGTTTTTTTAGTTTTTTTAGTTTTTTAGCTTTTTTTATTTTTTTTATTAGTTTTTAGTTTTTTTGTAGTTTTTGCCTTTTTTTAGTTTTTTCAGTTTTTTTTTTAGTTTTTAGTTTTTTACCTTTTTTGTGGATCGTCACCTGATCCACAGATCCACAGATCCATTTTAAGTTTTTTTTTTAGTTTTTAGTTTTTTTAGTTTTTTTTCCTTTTTTTCTTTTTAGTTTTTTATTGGTTTTTACCTTTTTTTTTTAGCTTTTTTAGTTTTTTTCGTTTTTTCTTTTTACTTTTTTTTTAGTTTTTATCTTTTTTATTTTTTTTTTATTTTATTCTTAATTTTATTAGTTTTCTTTTTCTCTTCTATTTTTCAGTTTTTTCCTTTTTTTAAGTTTTTTTTTTAGTTTTTAGTTTTTTTTAGTTTTTTTAGTTTTTTAGCTTTTTTATTTTTTTTATTAGTTTTTAGTTTTTTTGTAGTTTTTGCCTTTTTTTTAGTTTTTTCAGTTTTTTTTTTAGTTTTTAGTTTTTTTACCTTTTTTGTGGATAGTCACCTGATCCACAGATCCACAGATCCACAGACAACTTATTTTTATATCTATACTAGCTGTTGGGGTGGCGCTTCGCGCCACCCCAACACCTAGTTGGTGGGGGCGCTTCGCGCCCCCCCCCCAAGCCCCCCCGCGCGCGTAAGTCGTTACGCGCCATATTAGTTACGCGCCATTGTAGTTGTGTCCCTATGTCCCACCTGTGAATATAGATATATATATATATATATATATATATATATATATATATATATATATATATATATATATATATATATATATATATATATATATATATATATATATATATATATATATATATATATATATATATATATGTTTTTAACTACGTAAAACTTGCGAATATACAACATTCTTTGCTGTCCCATTGTCTGTGCATATAAATAGATTGTCAGGTTTACCGACTCTTGAACATGCAACATATAATGGTCCATGGGAAAACAATCCGTATTCAGATCTATACCTCATGATTCTAATGATTGCCCTTGAGCTTTGTTGATGGTGATTGCTAATCGACCATTCCCTGAGTCGCCATCGTCATTTATATATCCCCCTGTGCACCCCGGCGTCCCCTTTGTAGTTATGTCCCTGTGTCCCGGTCGTCATTTATATTCCCTGTGTCCCGGTCGTCATTTGTGTCCCGGTGTTCCAGTCTGTGATTTCTCTTTGAGTGTCCCGGGCGTCATTTATATTCCTTGTGTCCCGGTCGTCATTTATATCCCCCTGTGCCCCCCGGCGTCCCCATTGTAGTTGTGTCCCTCTGTCCCGGTCGTCATTTATATTCCCTGTGTCCCGGTCTGTATATACATTCGTTTTTTAGTTTTGTTTTTCTCCTTTATTTTTTTCCTTTTTTCTTTTTTTAGTTTATTTAGATTTTTAGATTTTTTAGTTTTTTTATTAGTTTTTAGTTTTTTTGTAGTTTTTACCATTTTTTTAGTTTTTTTAGTTTTTTTTTTTTTTACTTATGTCCTGGTCGTCATTTATGCTCCCTGTGTCCCGGTCGTCATTTGTGTCTCGGTGCTTTGTTGATTGCTAATTTATATTATATTTATATTTATATTTTTTATATTTATTAATATTTTTTTAGTTTTCTTTTTCTCTTATTTTTCAGTTTTTTCCTTTTTTTTAGTTTTTTCTTTTTTAGTTTTTAGTTTTTTTTTGTTTTTTACCTTTTTTTAGTTTTTTTAGTTTTTTAGCTTTTTTAGTTTTTTTTATTAGTTTTTAGGTTTTTTTTAGTTTTTGCCTTTTTTTAGTTTTTTCAGTTTTTTTTTAGTTTTTAGTTTTTTACCTTTTTTTAGTTTTTTTTAGTTTTTTAGCTTTTTTAGTTTTTTTTCTTTTTAGTTTTTTTTGTAGTTTTTACCTTTTTTAGTTTTTTTTCTTCTTTTGTATTAGTGTGAAATAATTCAGACGTCAAAAACTAAAAAAAAAAACTGAAAAAACTAAAAAAAGGCAAAAACTACAAAAAAACTAAAAACTAATAAAAAAAATAAAAAAGCTAAAAAACTAAAAAAACTAAAAAAACTAAAAAACTAAAAAAACTAAAAACTAAAAAAAAACTTAAAAAAAGGAAAAAACTGAAAAATAGAAGAGAAAAAGAAAACTAATAAAATTAAGAATAAAATAAAAAAAAATAAAAAAGATAAAAACTAAAAAAAAAGTAAAAAGAAAAAACGAAAAAAACTAAAAACGCTAAAAAAAAGGTAAAAACCAATAAAAAACTAAAAAGAAAAAAAGGAAAAAAAAACTAAAAAAACTAAAAACTAAAAAAAAACAACTTAAAATGGACCTGTGGATCTGTGGATCAGGTGACGATCCACAAAAAAGGTAAAAAACTAAAAACAAAAAAAAACTGAAAAAACTAAAAAAAGGCAAAAACTACAAAAAAAATAAAAAAGCTAAAAAACTAAAAAAACTAAAAAACTAAAAAAACTAAAAACTAAAAAAAAACTTAAAAAAAGGAAAAAACTGAAAAATAGAAGAGAAAAAGAAAACTAATAAAATTAAGAATAAAATAAAAAAAAAATAAAAAAGATAAAACTAAAAAAAAAGTAAAAAGAAAAAACTAAAAAAACTAAAAAAGCTAAAAAAAAGGTAAAAACCAATAAAAAACTAAAAAGAAAAAAAGGAAAAAAAACTAAAAAAACTAAAAACTAAAAAAAAACTTAAAAAAAAGGAAAAAACTGAAAAATAGAAGAGAAAAAGAAAACTAATAAAATTAAGAATAAAAATAAAAAAAATGAAAAAGATAAAAACTAAAAAAAAAGTAAAAAGAAAAAACGAAAAAAACTAAAAAAGCTAAAAAAAAGGTAAAAACCAATAAAAAACTAAAAAGAAAAAAAGGAAAAAAACTAAAAAAAATTTTCATCTAAAAAACTAAAAAAAACTAAAAAAGGTAAAAACTAAAAGAACTAAAAAAGAAAAAAAACTAAAAAAGGAAAAAAACTGAAAAATAAAGGAGAAAAAGAAAACTAAAAAAATATAAATAAAAATAAAAAAACTAAAAAGATAAAAACTTCAAAAAAAACTAAAAAGAAAAAAGAAAAAAACTAAAAAACCTAAAAAAAGGTCAAAACCAATAAAAAAAAACTAAAAGGGGAACACTGGGACACAAATGACGACCGGAATACTGGGAATATAAATGACGACCGGGACACAGGGAATGTTCAATTAGCAATCACCATCAACAAATCTCAAGGGCAATCATTAGAATCATGAGGTATAGATCTGAATATGGATTGTTTTTCCCATGGACAATTATATGTTGCATGTTCAAGAGTCGGTAAACCTGACAATCTAAATAAATGACGACACTCAAAGAGAAAGCGACCGGGACAAAAGGAATGTTCGATTAGCAATCAACAAAGCACCGGGACACAGGGAGTATAAATGACGACGACCGGGACACAGGGACATAACTACAAAGGGGACGCCGGGGTGCACAGGGGGATATATAAATGACGATGGCGACTCAGGGAATGGTCGATTAGCAATCATCATCAACAAAGCTCAAGGGCAATCATTAGAATCATGAGGTATAGATCTGAATACGGATTGTTTTCCCATGGACCATTATATGTTGCATGTTCAAGAGTCGGTAAACCTGACAATCTATTTATATGCACAGACAATGGGACAGCAAAGAATGTTGTATATTCGCAAGTTTTACGTAGTTAAAAATATATATATATATATATATATATATATATATATATATATATATATATATATATATATATATATATATATATATATATATATATATATATATATATATATATATATCTATATTCACAGGTGGGACATAGGGACACAACTACAATGGCGCGTAACGACTTACGCGCGCGGGGGGGCGCGAAGCGCCCCCACCAACTAGGTGTTGGGGTGGCGCGAAGCGCCACCCCAACAGCTAGTATATAGATATAAGCGAGGTTTCTATGAGACGGAGAAATAATATGTTTAATTTTGGTAAGGTATATTTAATGATAGAGTTCTGTCATATCCTTTTAACTATGAACAACTACCCGGTTAGGATAATGTTGTGCCTGATTCACGTGGATTGGTGAAAATGTTGGTATGGGTTTCAATTGAATATCTATATCCCTTGCCATGAAACGATTTTGCTAGTGTTTTATTCTGATTCTAGCAATCGAAGGCTTTTCCGATACTCAAGCTGCTGATGAGACTTTTGAAGTTAAGCACAGAAGACGCCAAGGGTTTTTGTTCTCTAATCGGTACTTTAAAAGGAATTCTTGCCAAGTTAAAAAAAATCCCAGGAGGAAGGGATTATGCATTCGATATTTGTGAGCAAATTTAAATTTTATATCATCAGCGTTTAGAAGAAAACGAAAAAACTTCTGTGCAACGAGAACGATAATCTTCAAAATATAATGAAATTACACGAAAAATTGGAAAATAAAGAAACAATCGTTCCATCCTTTCTTGAAAATCGTATATCGTACTCTAGTATTGTTAAAGATCCTAAGACCTTTAGTGTTATTCTTGAGCCAAGCAGTAATGAAGCAAAAGATCATAAGAAAGAGAGAACCTAGGGAAAAAATAGCTACAAAAATTAGTAAAATAATCAGAGAAGATTCCCCCAAATTTTCTGCTAAAAATGTCAAACACGGGCGAGAAGGCAAAATGATTGTTGAGTTTAACTCAAAACAAGATTTAAACATTGCTCTTAGTGCTTTCAAGAAAAAGTCAGTAGCACTAAAATATACTTCGAACAAATTGGAAAAATGTCTGCCAAGAAAACTAAAAACCAATAAAAAAACTAAAAAAGCTAAAAAACTAAAAAAACTAAAACAGAAAAAAAATGAAAAAGGAATAAAACAAAACTAAAAAAAATAAAAATAAAAAAACTAAAAAGAAAAAAAGGAGAAAAATACAAAAATTTATTTCATCATATACCATTTCAAAAACGAATGTATATAAAGACCGGGACACCGGGATACAAATGACGACCGGGACACAGGGAATCACCGGGACACAAATGACGACCGGGACACAATGAATATAAATGACGCCCGGGACACTCAAAGAGAAATCACAGACTGGGAGACCGGGACACAAATGACGACCAGGACACAGCGAATATAAATGACGACCGGGACACAGGGACACAACTACAACGGGGACGCCGGAGGGCACAGGGGGATATATAAATGACGACGGCGATATCTATCTATATTCACAAGTATCTATATATATCTATCTATATATATATATATATATATATATATATATATATATATATATATATATATATATATATATATATATATATATATATATATATATATATATATATATATATATATATATATATATATATATATATATATATATATATATATATATATATATATATATATATATATATATATATTCTATATTCA
>NW_027068075.1:0-6686 GCF_032884065.1 Artemia franciscana
TTTATTCTTTACTAGTTTTCAGCTATCTCTAAAGTCTAGATACGGATGAAAGTTCTATCTATAGACCCCATCTAAAATAAACTGTACCGATCCTTTATGTAATTCTATGGAAATGTAGTAGAAGGTCATAGAGTTGCTAACATTATAGTCAGAGAACCAGATTCTGCATCTCGCTTATTTCGATTAGTACCCATGTCATGAAAACAAATATCGCTGGGCGCATGTTCGCCGTTGGAGTGTTTCTAAGATATAGGCCAAAAACACCATGTTTGGCGTATGGTGGGGTTGGACGATTCTAATTTTTTTTTTCTTTACAGATAAGATTGGTCAAATCCAGCGTACTTTTACATCAACCGAAAGAAGAAACTTGGGGCTACATGAATATGATTTTTGTTTGTTAAAAAATAAAAAAATAGTACACTTTTTACTGCAGTTTAAAAAAAATTCAGATATTCGTCAACAAATTTCTAACAGAAAAGCTAAAAACTAAAAATTATTTTAAGACAAAGTAATTTTTTATATTAGAAAAGAAATCCCGTTCAATTCTGAACACACTGAGCTAAGAAAAAAGTTTAATTTATTGTGTCTGAGGGGTCTGCAACTTTTTTAGCGAGTGTACTCTATAATAGGAATTTTGTTTATTAACCTACTACCTAGTGGGAAGTTTTTTAATCCTGTCAAAATAAAGGTAAACTCCACCTAATTAATGTTATTTAGGCAGATAAACAGTTATTTTATGGGACATGATAAGTTTGTCAGAACTATCGCTCAAAACATCAACTAGGGCAGCGCTTTCCAAACTAGGAGGCGCGCCTCCCCAGGGAGGCATAGACTAGTCTATGGGGAGGCACGAGTATTAGCCAGGATCGACTAAAACCAAATGACCACAGATGAAAGCCCCCATCATTATCAAGCAATCGAACGATTTGTAGTAAAGTCTCGAAGGAAAATATTCCTAAAAGCAACGTGTTTTACTTGCCTTTCCTTCATGAAGTCTCAAACAACCATGCAACAGTGAAAAAATCTCTGCGAACATTCATGACGATAAGTAAAGCTGTTGGATAAACAGTTATTACAGTTATACAGTTAAGGTGGTCACTCAAGATCACTTTGCTTATCAGCTAGCATAGGGAGTGAAAAGTAAGAACTCGGATGACTTCAAAACGAAATCCTACGGATAGGATCACTTTGCTTATCAGCTAGCATAGGGAGTGAAAAGTAAGAGCTCGGAGGACTTCAAAAACGAAATCCTACGGATAGGAGGCTTCGACGTCCTGCTCAGCTATCTCAAGGCAGTTAGTAAGATAATGGACAGCTCCAATAAGATAATGGACTCTAAAAGATTATAGTGCAGGCAAAGCTGCTGCTCCCCGGTACTTGCGAAAAGCTATTCCAAAGAAAGGCTACTACCAAGCTATTAATGCATACTGAATACTGTACAAGATCTGGCCAACCCTCTACTGGGAGACCTTGGAAGAGTATTACTCGGAAGCACAAGAAGGCTTATACCGTCAGGACCAGCTGGATAGTGCCATTGAGTTATTCAGGAAGTCTTTGGCAAACGGGGCTTATGCGCGAAGTGCACTTAAGGAGGCAAGTGATATCTCAATTATTCTGGCTCCCATAATGAATGTCTTCGACACCTGGCGGCAGTTATTGGAAATACTTGAAATAAGAATGCGATTCACTCATGCTGAATGACCCTGTGACTGGGAGTCTCATTTGACAGCAACTGCCTGGATGTTGCCATACTTGGTAGCGGCTGAACATCCTCAATATACAAGATGTCCCATACACTACCTATCAGACCTGAAAAATTTACCACAAACCTTTCCTGATGTACACAGGAAAATCTTGAAAGGATACTTTGCAGTGAAGAGAACGCACTCCATGTTCACGACTACCTGGTTCGATCAGATACTGGAATTCAATGGGAACAAGGATTCAAAGTCGACAGCAAGAATAACAGGAGAATAAATGGATGAGATGCAGACTGAAGCTTGGATTCTTAACTTAACGATTTCCGCTGCCATCAGCAATGATTTCCTGCAAGTAGTGAACGTATCCACAAATACACTGAAACATCACGAAGACAATCAGTCGACGACGATGCGATTACAAATTTCACGAGATAGAGTTCGAAATATTTTCACTACATATAGCAGTCCACTCAGCAGAGTGGACTTCGACTAGTGAATATTGTGACGTCAGAAGTTTTGGACGACGAGAAGATTGTTTCTGATATTACTTGCACAGCCACAAAAGGAAAAGAGGTGGTTGAGGACTTTTTCTGCAACAGGAAAGAAGATGTGAAAAAGGTGGCACTCCGAACTTTCCCTTCAGAGAGAAAAACTCCCTTCAAAGAGAAAAAAAGAAAGTAAAGGGTGTCCCTAGAACCAATCTCCTGAGCTTTAAAATAACAGCCTTGAAGAGAGTCATTACTTTTCAGTTGATCTAAGGTGAAGAAAAGGAGAAAGCAGTTCCAAAGATCCTCACAAAAGATATTCTTGCTTTTTCTCCATCCATTTTCGAACAACTTCCCAAACAATCAACCAAGACATACTCTGGCTGGAAAATGAGGACGGGGAACAAAGCTGTGTTGTTGAACTGGCTAAGAAAAAAAGGAGGACTTGCAGCTTTGCCGGCAACTTTGAAATCCAAAGAAACAACACCAGCTACAGTACACACAATTGACCTAACGTCCAAGATAATATTATTTCGACTTGCCAGGTTTGAAACATTAAAATCCTTCACGGAAAGATTACTTCTATCGTTGCTGAAAGATCTTCCAGTGGGTATTCCTGAAGTCCACATTGTCGAAGATCGGTACGACGGGCTGTTTAGAAGGCTCACGGACACTGGAGAGTCGATCTCCTTAAAATCAGCATGCAGACTCCGACGAGGGAAAGGGAAAAGCCTCCAAATTTACTCTCTTAGCAAGATTGAAAAATGGAATGCCGTACTTGTAAGCTCAACGTCTAATAGCCGGCTACTCGAAATTCTGTATAAAACCTGGGCACATATGGGTGGTCAGATTCCGTACGCACTCAATCTTTTTCTCTCGGGTGGGTTCACGGAGATATTCAAAGTGTCTTTGGTCAAGCGTGGCTGTAGTCCAATTTTATCAGAACACTGTGACTACGAGGAATGCTTGTCCTCCAGCACCGGAGAGGCTGACCAACACCTTATGACATGTGCCAAGTACTATAGCCGTTACGCTTGTAGAATCGTTGTGCATGCCAACTACACAGACGTGGCAGTAGCCTGTTTTCATTTTTTTTTTTTTTTGAAGAGCTTCAAGCTGAGGGACTGAGCAAACTTTTCTTGAAGTTCTTGACTTACATTACCCCAGTACATGAGCTGGCGCACGTAAGTCCACTTGTCCAAAGAGGTGCAGATTACGTTACCATTCGTTCACTGTCTGTCAGGGTGTGACAAAACGAACTTTTTCTTCGACGTCGGGATAGCTTCTCTCTTAAAGACCTTGGCGTCTCCAACTTTTGCCTCAAAAATGGTGTCTGTGACGGAGCGGATCAAAGATGCAGAAGGGAAGCTTTCAGTCGACGCGCTTAGATAAGTTTATGACCTATCAAAATACCTGGTCTTTGAAATGTATGTTAAACAGGGCGGATTCAATTCACTTGCTAGCGTAAGGGCTGACATTAGGTGCCATAAGTAAGATATGGGAAGACTGTCACCTTCTGAAGACATCTTGGAGTCATGCATACGGAGGGCCATATTTGCTACATGGATGATCTTGTTGTCAGTACAGGCTCAGCCGAGTATTTCAGATTCACTGCTTCATGGATAAAAGAGGGCTGAAGGGGGAGTAGGTGTGGCCGTCTGAAGCTGAAAGAAGCAACAAGCCTGGAAGCTTATTGCAGATGTAAAAGTGGAAGATGCAGGAAAGACTGTAGCTGCTAAAAAAAATGGAAGGATGTTGCAGCTTATGCTCCTTCCGTGGATTTGGGGGGGGGGGGGCAAAACAGGGAATGTGAACTTGCATTATTTGAATTTTTGGAAGAAGAAAATTAGGAATATTTTTGAAAGTTTTATTTGATACCTTTTACTTTTAATTAAAACAGGTCCCTAATCAGTTACTATTGCCCAATTTTACGGGCGGGCCGAGCAAGACAACTGCACCAACTGAATCCATTTGTGAGGCAGAATTCTTTCATGCAGTAAATATCAGAGTCGTATCAGTGGCAAATCAGGTCCCAAAAAGGTAATTGCAGATACCTTAGTACACCAGAAAACATACTCGTCCATTCTAAAAAAAAAAACACTTTTTTAGTCAAAATTTTTTTAACCTATTTTTATTTTTGAGTAAAAGTTCAAAATTGTAAACAGTTAGAAAGTTCGAAGTATTCCTACCTCTTGAAGAAAAAAACTATGTCTCTTTTCACGATACGGCTAGGGATCATTTCGGTGACACTCAAAAAAAAAAATCGCAGACCTTTTAAAAATAAAAATACTTTTTATTTTTAAGCTCAAATTGTACGAAATTGAATGAACTTTCGTTTCTAACATGAAAAACAAGTTCGTTATCTTGAAAATATGTCGAGTTTTTGCCTTTCTTTGAGATATTTATCTAACTTTGCAGCATTTGTTTTAAAACTGCGGTAAACAGAATAAAAACAATTTGTATTATTTTTCTATTTAAGAATCATATTCTTGTAGATCTAGATCTCTTCTTTAGATTGATATAACGCTATGCCGGATTCCTCAACCAAAAAACTCTCTAAAAAATCATGAATCGTCACACTTAGTTATGTTAAATTCGGTATTTTTGGCCTATATCTCAGAAACACCCCAACAGCAAACATGCGCCCTACGATATTCGTTTTCAGCATGGTCGACTACCCTAGGATTCGTCCTCAGCATTTTTGTACCTTCTGGCATGGGTGGGTGCACGATACAGAATCTGGCGCCCTGACAATTAGGAGTTGAGCCAAAAAAATTATGATTCCAAGAGATAATTATAACTTTGAACTGAGAGATGAAATAAAATTATTGATTTAAAATTTCCAGTCATTATTCTAGTTTCAACTGACAAATCAATTTTTTTGTAAAAAACCCTAATAAAATACTGCATTTTATACAGCTATATCTACATGCTTTTTATAATTGTAAAAAATCCCATTTTGATCTTCGCATGCAAGATTTTGTTTATAAAATTTGTTATTCAAGGGTTGTATGAAAAGGTGGATTTCGGTAAAAATTAATCTTTTTTATTATTATTACAAAAGGCATTAGATATACAATTTTCTTTATAATGCCATTGAACAGATTTCTATGATTTTCCATTGCCCTGCTAGCTTTGGAGGGAAAAAAAAGTACCGAAAAAAATATGCTGTCAATGCAGAATATCGTGGTTTCAGCCCACTTTTCTTGTTTCGTAAGCAAATGGATTTTTTTCGTTGTTTAAACAGTTCGCGATAACTAACTGTAGTAAGGAGGGACTCGGCTCAATAGTAATCGAAACTCCAAAAAATGGAATATTGATACCAATAGTTACATCAAAAGAATCGCATTTTTATGCTGATTTTAAATATAAAAGTTTCATCAAGTTTAGTCTTACCAATCAAAAGTTAAGAGCCTGAGAATGTCTGCCTTATTTTAGAAAATAGGGGGGGAACATCCCCTAAAAGTCAAAGAATTTTAACGAAAATCTCACCATCAGATTCAACGCATCAGATAATCCTACTATAGGAGTTTGCCAAAAAACAGATCATGGATATGTGTTTATTTGCTTTCTGTTGTGTTTTTTCCCCAGAGGTGATTTTATCGACCCAGTGGTCCTGGAATGTCGCGAGAGGGCTTATTCTAACGGAAACTAAAAGTTATAGTGCCCTTTTTAAGTGACCAAAAATATTGGAGGGTGCCTATGCCCCTCCCAAGCTCATCTTTTCTCAAAGTCACCGGATCAAAATTTTGAAATAGTCATTTTGTTCAGCATAGTCGAAAAACTGAATTATTTGTTTTTTGGGGCGACTTAATCTCCCACAGTCCCCAGGGGAGGGACTGCAAATTACAGATTTTGATCATTGCTTAGATATAGGAATAGTTATTGCGAAGTTTACAGACGTTTTCCGTGGGATTTTTCCCATTTCCCGTTGAGGGGGACTGGTCGGGGGGAGGGGCTTAAGTTGGAGGATCTTTCCATGGGGGACTTTATCACGAGGGAAGAGAAATTCCAATAAGGGGCCCTTGGATTTTCTAGCATTATTTAAAAAACACTGAGAAAATAAATGAAAAAAAGGTTTTCAGCTGGAAGTGAAGAGCAGCAATAAAACGAACAGAAATTATTACGTATACAAGGGGGTTCTTCCCCTCTAAAATATTTCGCTCTTTACACTAAAGTTTTTTTTTAGTAATTTCAACTATTTATTCTACCCCGTTTGTGATTTAGGGGTCATTCTTAAGGACTTAGGGCAAAATTCAAGCTTTAGTGTAAAGAAAGAGGTATTGACGAGGGGACAATCCCCCTCATATGCGTATTAAAAGTATACAAATATAGAAGTTTATTAGGTAAGTTAATTGGCAAGTTATGTATATTTATTACTAAGAAAAACGATCTTAAAAAATAAAAAGCTTTAGTTGCCTTTTTAAGTAAATAAATATTGGAGGGCAACTAGGCCTCCTCCCCACCAATTTTCTTATCAAAATCGTCTTACCAAAACTGT
>NW_027068076.1:0-6665 GCF_032884065.1 Artemia franciscana
GAGTCTCTTGAGCCTACCACTGGCTAGATAGCTGTCATCAAAGAAGGTTAGAAAAGACCTTAAGACATTATTGGCTATTAAAGTTTTTAAAGAGTAGTCAATTCTGTAGCTATTCAGCATTCTGAAGCAAATATCTCTTGCAGAGCTCACAGCATGATTTTTGTTCTAGATGATCAGTTGGTATAAATCTTCTAGAATTGTATGACTACATCAGTAGGTTACTTGATGTCGAGATACCTTCTGACATGATTCTGCTTGACTTTTGTAAGTTTTTGAAAAAGTTTATTACAAGAGATTTGCAATTAAGCTGCATACATTCAAACTTGAAGAGAAATCCCTGTCTAGATCCTTGACTTCCTTCACCTAAAATCCCAGTGTGTTCAGCTTTTTATGACTCTATTAACCATATTCTTTCTTGCTCTAAGTAAGTTTTGAGCAGCGTTTTTCAAGGAAGTGTGCCAGGTCCTACACTAATTCACATCTTTATTAATGATGCTTCTTCTACTATCAGCAGTGAGCTAACACTCTATGCTGATGACTTGAAACTTCTTGCACCAGCCTTGTCATAGGAACATCATGCACTTTTATTGAATAATCTTGAAGTTCATGGTCATTGAGCTGATTCTTGGCTTCTAGAATTAAAAATTGCCAAGTGCTATGTCTCTCACTTTGGCAAAAAATAAAATCTTGTTGCTCTTATTTTCTTTCTATCTCTTTTGTATATGATGACTGAGATCTTGGCATCATTATTAGCTATAAAAAATTGAGAGGAAATAGTCAATCTGGACTTCATCCAGTTAAAGGTAGGATTAAAAAATAATGAGGCTCCAGGTGCTGATAGTTTGGTAAATGAGCTTTTTAGATATGATGGCTGTGAGTTAGAACCAAATTATGCTTTTTGGAAAAAGGAAGTAACTAGCAGTTTTAGGAAAGCTTTACCTTAAATACCTTAAATCGCATTTGCCAGCGAGATAAGGTGGTAGATCCTCCTGTAGTTCTCGCTGGTGGTGAGTGATGTAATTATGTTGGCTTAGCTTCCCAGTCCAGCCTCCACTCGGCCCTCTCCCAGTCCCCTGTCGACTCCAGCCTTGAAGGAGTGGGTGTCTCAGCTTGGATGGTAGACTCGGATAGGCTATTCCAGAGGGGGACCACCCGAATGGAAAAGAAACCACGTCGTTCCCTTCTCCGACATCCAGGCAGGTGAAGCTTAAGACTGTGACCTCTTGAATTGTTAGCCAAAGAGGGGTGAAGATCTGGTTCAGGTGACCGGATTTGAAAATTTTGCGTGCCATGATCACATCTCCTCTATATCTTCGATAGGTGAGGGTTGGAAGTCTCAGAGATCCTAGGCAATCCTGGTAAGGGACATTATTTAAGCCACGGACCAGTTTGGTTGCTCTCCTTTGGACACTTTCAAGGGCTCTTGTGTCCATTTTATTTTGGGGAAGGCCAAAGTCAAGCCAAACTCAAGGTGGGACGGACAAGGGATTTATAAAGTTTTATAACCACACATGACTTTCTGGTTACAAAAGAGCGCTTAATGAGTCCCGAGAGCTCGATTAGCTTTTGCAACCTGAGCCTGAGTGTGGCTGTGGAATTTTAAATCTTTGTCCACAATGACGCCTAAGTCTCTTTCCTCGGCAACTGCTTCCAACTGATCACACCCTATATGGTAGGGATGGTGGGGGTTATTGTGCCCTAAGTGCAGTACCTTGCATTTTGTTGCATTGAATTGTAGGGCCCAAGTTGATGACCAAGAGGATAGCCTGTCAAGGTCCAGCTGAATGCAGGCTCTTTCTTCTTCAGTTTCAGCAGGTCCAATGAGCTTACAGTCGTCAGCATATAATGTTAAAAGGTTGCATAGATAAGTTGTACAGTCGTTAATATATATGCTGAACAATGTTGGCCCAAGGATGGTTCCCTGTGGACGCCGCTTATAACCGGGAAGTGGAGGAGAAAACTGGATCGCCATTATCAGTGTAGATCATGACACGTTGAGATCTGCCAGTTAGGAATGCTCCAATCCAATCAATCACATCCTCATGCACCTGATAAGCTCTAAGCTTCAGCAACAGGTATGAGTGTTCAACTTTGTCAAAGGCTTTGGCTTGGTCAAGTAAGATAATGTCTACCGGTTTACCCATATCCAAAATTTTAGTTGCATGATCATATGATTGAATAAAGTTGGTGTCGATTGACCTGCCCCTGCGAAATCCATGTTGTCTATCGCTAATAAGTGTATTTTCTTCTAAATAATTTATAAGAGCATGGTTAATGATACCTTCCATAATCTTGCAAATGGCTGAGGTTAGGCTTATTGGTCGATAATTTCCTGGGTTATCCTTGTCGCCTTTCTTAAAAATTGGTATAATATTTGCTGTTCTCCAATCATTTGGTACTGACTTTTTGGCCAGGGACATGTTGAATATTCTGGAAAGGGGGAGGGAAATGTGAGCAGCAGATTCTATCAAAAGCCGAGGGTGGAGATTATCAGGTCCAGCAGCTTTGTTGGAGTTTAAACTTCTTAGTATTTTAAATACATCTTCTTGAGTAATGATTACAGGGGACATTGGGTTGTGTACTGTTACAGGAGGTATGGTTGGGAGTGTAATGTCAGGTGGCTTAGAGGTGAAGTTTGTGCAAAAGCTGGCATTCATGCAATCAGCGATTTCTTTCGGGTCAGTAGTACTGGAGCCATCTGATTTTTTTAGCCTGTTGGTGCGTCGACGGGAAGGGTTGTTAGCTGTAACATAGCGCCAGAACTTTTTTGGGTTTTTCTTTGACTCATTTGCGATAGATTCTTCATGGTCTTGGATAACTTTTCTTGTCATGTTTCTCAGCTTGTTTCGGAGCATGGCGAATTTGTTGTGATGGTTGTCACACTTGCATTTTAGGTATTTATTCCATGCTCTATTTTTCTTTTTGATAATTTTCTTAATATTCCTGGGAAGGTATGGAAGAGTCTTTGGTTTATCTGACCAATAAACCTTTGTATGCTTCCTACATGCACCTAGTAAAGTAGACTTAAAACGATTCCAACTAGATTCAATGTCTGTCTCATCTGATAATCCCTCATCCCAATTTATATTAGCTAGTTCTTCACGGATTAAAGCATAATTGGTAAAAGTTCTCTTAAGTTTACCATCACGACTATGGTTAATATTAATGTCATTCATTATACATATGTGGTCACTTGCACCAATAGCTGGGAGGTAACAAGTGGAAGTAATCCTCTCAGGGTCATTTGTAATAAGGAGGTCAAGTAATGATGGTTGTTGTGAATGTCTAAATCTAGTGGGTTGCATTATTATCTGAGTTAGGAAGTTGTCAGCAAGGGTTTGGATGGTTGTGTAGGAGGGGTTATTAGGGGGTGAGTACCCAATACCTTCAGACCAACGAACTTCTGGCATATTAAAATCACCATAAAGCACAAGTGATGAATTTAGATTACATAAGATCTGTATTACGTTAGAAACTGCTTGGTGAGATACTAGTTGGTTTGGAGCTGATGGGCTACGGTAAAGCACACCAATATTCACAATTTCAAATCCAATTAGAAGTCTAACTAATACATGTTCCACCCAAGTATTAGTAGGTTGAGAAATAGAAAAATCAATTTTATCTACCTTAATTCCAAGCCTAGTGTAGATAGCCACTCCTCTTCGACACAGGTTACTATCTAGGTTGCTCAGGAGTAAGTATCCAGGGATTTGAATATGTGCGTCTTCCAATTTGGTCAAAGAGTTCTTAGGACACGCCTCACAAACACAGAAAACATCTACATCCTTTTCATAAAGTAACACTTTTAGTTCTGAGAGTTTTGGCACTAAAGAATCAATGTTTGTATATAATATTCTTAGTTGCGTCCGTTTTCTTTGGCCGACTGGGCTGTTGCTAGTTCTGGCTTTTGAACTCTGATATGGATTTTCGTCGCCCGAACTAGCAGTGACGTAGTTGGTCTCAGACGAATCAGATGCAGCACTTGATGGAGAGACAGAGCTCAAAACCGAAGCCGCGGAAACAAAGGTTGAACTTATAGAAGTCTTTCTGGCTAGGCTTGATGCATTATTTACACTATTTACAAGGGATATGGGCAAGTCTAGTGAACCATCGAGCGAGGGGGGGGAAGGACTCCCTCCCCCCGGGGGATCACGTTTTTTGACACGATGGCGCCATCACGGATGACAAGGTTTTTTTCACCGGCTGCTGCACGCCTCTTTATCTCTTCAATTAGTTCTTTCCTTCTCTGGCGGTCTTCATTGGATGCATCAGCAAAGAATGAGATACTCCCCCTCCTCTCTCTTGAGGCTTTCAATATATCAATTTTTATTTTGTAATCATTTATAGAAAAAAAGGATTGGGTTGGGTCTGTCTATGGTATTTGCATTCTTACCATTAGGTAGACGTTTCAAGTTAGTAATAGCCCCGACATTAATTGAGTATTCATCTTTTAAGTAAGTTGAGATGAACTGAGCATCGTTGGTTTGCAGAGGAACGCCATAGGCAATCAGATTAAGTCGTCTTCTGTTTCTGTCTTGCTCTTGTCTCACTATTTTGCGGACGTCTGTTTCGAGACGGGTAGTTATAGAGTTTTCCACAAGTTTCTGCACATCATCTATGGAAACCTTTGATTGTATAGCCGTCTCAAGCGTTTCCACCTGAGCCCTCACAGTGTCCAAAGAAGTCTGCATATCAGATCTGAAACCAGCAAACATGTCACGCATTTCACTACAATGGGATTCGAGAGTGCTTTTCACTATATTTGGAACATCAGGCTTACTGGAACCTGTTTTACATAATGGGCATGTCCAAATACTTCCAAGTCTTTCATTCATTTTGCAGAAAATGTTGTATTCGGCTGTACTCATTCCTAGACATGTTGCACAGAGCCATTTATCACATTCATCACACTGAATGGCTGGCGAGGACTCACTCAGAACACAACCAGAGACAGCACACTTATCGACTCCTTTTTCGGGTGTTGCGGGTTTTAGGCGTTTTGAGCTATTGGACGCCATAATTTCAGAATGAGCGGCAACGCTGGGCGGAAAAATTCAACACTGATATCGCTTAATGAAGAACGGGAAGATGTGCAATTCCGTAATTGTAAGACATTAATATCTCTTTACAAGGGCCAGGCTTCGATATTTTGAATAGGAATTCGTGCACTCTGAACTTATTGAGCCTAGCAAGGTAGCCTCCTTTGCTAGTTTGTCCGCTTTTTCATTTCCATCTATGTCACAATGGCTTGGACACCATTGTAATCCAACTGTTATAGCTTTTTCTTGACATTTTTTAAACTCGTCATTGATTCCCATTACAGATTTATTACTATTTCCTTTTATTGCTGCAATCGCCGACCTGCTATCTGAAAGTACTACTGCTTTGCTATTTTGCGGGCATTCTCCATGAATCATTCTTAACGCTTTTTCTATTGCTGTCATTTCTGCATCAAAAACCGACACTCCTTCTTCAAGTCTTCCTGTTATTGTTTTGCCTGTTTCTTTTGATAATACAGAATATCCCACTTTCTCTCCTATTTTCGATCCGTCTGTGTAATATTGTTGAAAAGATGGATATTTTCCACTTAATGTATTGAGCAAACAATTTCTTTTAACCTGCAATGAGTCTTCTTTCTTGCAAACTGGATAAGTATCTATATTGATAATAACATCTTTGAAATTTATTTCTGGAGATTCTAGTCTTATGTGTATGAGATCTCCATTAATTCCTAATTTGCTAATGATATTGGCCACAGCAGGTACCAGTGGCTTAGCATAGTTCCATGGAATAAATTTCCAAGCTTCCGAAGTGTGTAGTTGGATTACTTTTTGTTTAGGGTGGTTAAATTCGTCTGATATTTTCAAAATGTATTTTATTACAAGTTGTTGAATTCCTCCTTTAAGTGACATTATTCCCGTTTCCATCCTCAAGGCTGGTATTGGTGTTGTTCTCATTCCGCCTGTAATTATTCTTAAGGCTTGGTTTTGTATTTTTTCTAGTTGGTAATAATTATTGTCACACATTTCTGCTATCAATGGAGCCGCATACTCTATTTTTGACCGTATTGCAGCTGTATAAAAATTTTCAATATTGATCTGTCAGCTCCCCAGTTTTTGCCAGCTAAACATTTCATTATATTAATAATATTGCTAGTTTCCCTTAAAATATTATTGATATGCAGCTTCATGTTGAGTTTCAGATCAATTGACAGTCCTAAATATCTGGTATGGTTCACCAATGGGATATGTAAGCTATCCACATCAATCTCTAGTCGCTGAAGATCATTTCTTTTGCTTGCATCAAAAATCATAGCTACATTTTTGTTTGAAAACACCATTTTATTTAATTTTGCCCAATTAACTGCCTCTATAACGGAAATCTTCATTGTTTTCTGAGCTTTTTCTGGGGTTCTCCCTTTTGCCCATGAGACAATATCGTTGGCAAATATTTGGCCGTCTACATTCTTAAAAGGGAAATCTGCCAATACTAAGTTAAAAAGAAGAGGACTTAGGACACCTCCCTGTGGCACACCTTTAGTGAATTGTATCTTATCCGAGAGGGTCAACCTTATAGTGCTCTAGTTTAAAAAATTCTAAGTAATTAATATCTGTAATCAAAATTTTACAGATAGCAGCCTTCACTCAGCATAACTGACAAATGTT
>NW_027068077.1:0-6647 GCF_032884065.1 Artemia franciscana
CCTGAGAATATTTGCCTTATTTTGGAAAATAGGGGGAAACACCCCCTAAAAGTCATAGGATCTTAACGAAAATCAAACCATCGCATTCATCGTATCAGAGAACCCTATAGAAAAAATTTCAAGGTCCAATCGACGAAAATGTGGGATTTCGTATTTTTTGCCAGAAGACAAATCACGGGTGCGTGTTTATTTGTTTGTTTGTTTTTTTTGTTTTTTTTTCCAGGGGTCATCGTATCGACCAAGTGGTCCTAGAGTGTTGCAAAAGGGCTCATTCTAACGGAAATGAAAAGTTTTAGTGCCCTTTTTAAGTGACCAAAAAATTGGAGGGCACCTAGGCCCCCTCCCACGCTCATTTTTTCCCAAAGTCAACGGATCAAAATTTTGAGATAGCCATTTTGTTCCGCATAGTCGAAAACCATAATAAATATGTCTTTGGGGATGACTTTACCCCCACAGTCCCTGGGGGAGGGGCTGCAAGTTACAAACTTTGACCAATGTTTACATACAGTAATGGTTATTGGGAAGTGTACCGACGTTTTCAGGGAGATTTTTTTGGTTTGGGTATGGGGTTCAGGGGAGAGGGCTATATGGGAGGATCTTTCCTTGGAGGAATATTTCATGGGGGAAGAGAAATTCAATGAAAAGGGCGCAGGATTTTCTAGCATTACTATTAAAAAAAAAACAATGAAAATATAAACATGAAAAGTTTTTTCAATTAAAAGTAAGGAGAAGCATTAAAACTTAAAACGAACAGAGATTATTACGCATATGAGGGGTTCTAAAAATACTTTAGCATAAAGAGCGAGATATTTAGGAGGAGATAAATACTTCGCTCTTTATGCTAAATTATTTTTAGTAATTTCAACTATTTATTCTACGGCCTTTCTGAGTCAGGGGTCATTCTTAAAGAATTGGGACAAAACTTAAGATTTAGTGTGAAGAGCGAGGTATTAACGAGGGGACAAACCCCCTCATATATATAATCAAAAATATAAGAATATAAAGTTTGTTACGTAAGTTAATTCTTAAGTTATGTATATTTTTTACTAATAAAAACATTAATTAAAAATTAAAAGTTCTAGTTGCCTTTTTAAGTAACCGAAAAATTGGAGGGTAACTAGGCCTCCTTCCCCACCCCTTATTTCTCAAAATCGTCTGATCAAAACTAAGAGAAAGCCATTTAACCAAAAAAAGAATTAATATGCAAATTTCATTTTAATAATTTATGTACGGAGAGCCAAAATCAGACATGCACTAATTCAAAAACTTTTAGAAATTAAATTAAAAAAAAACAAGTTTTTTGAAATGAAAGTAAGGAGCGACATTAAAACTTAAAACGAACAGAAATCAATCTGTATATGAAAGGGGCTTTTCCCTTCGACACCCCGCTCTTTACGCTAAAGTTTTTATTGTTTTAAAAAGTAGAGTTGCGAGAAAGAATCAAACTTTAGCGCAAGGAGCGGGGTGTCGAGGAGGAAAATCCCCTTTCATATTAACTCTTTTAAAGAGCTTCCATTTATTACTATGGTACTCGTTCATTAAAAAAAATACTTCCATCCCAAACCAATGTTTGACAAGAAAGATAAGCTCGTTGTACCTCTTGGGAACAATCGTGCAAGGATTGTCAACCTGCATAAAATAAAAACGAATATGGGCCTTCTACCCCTCAGAAACTAACTTTTCCCGCCAAGGACTATTTGGTAGAATGATAGGCATGGATCATCTTATTTGAACCAGATTCATATAAGAATTCCCAATCAACAGTATTAGAGGCAGAAAGTGGAAACGATACCCCTCAAAAACCATCCCCCCAACGCTACGTTTTCGATATAATGATCTGCTATTTTCCCCCAAAAGGTTTTCAAGTCTAAGGGCAAGTATCTTGGACAGGTGAGATATGAACTATGATTCTAATGCATTTACACTTCTTCTCCGAATATTACACAAAAGCACTCGAATCTATTTAAAAGTTATGGGGTGAGAACCCTAGTAATAACAAAGACAATCATGATTTTCAGGGGGAAGAAACCTTTTCTCAGACCTTTCTACGATCTTGCTTGGACCCTCTTGAACCTTAATAGTCAAATAACTTGGCCCACAGGACAATATGAGATAGATTTTTGAAGGCGCAAGTCATTTCTGATCCTTATGGTTTAGACCCTTGACCTCCAAGTTCAAATGCTATCAGGCTTAGAAATTTTATTTTTCCGATATTTTTTCGTCATATGCCAAAACCAGCCAGCACTTGTATCTTTCAGGCGCGAGTCCTTGGATATATTTCTTCTGAATGTCTATTATGATATGCGTTTTAGGTAATTCACTCAACAATTATGAAAATGATGCTGCACAGTGACCTTGGTCACCTACTGCTATATATAGCAGTTCCTTAGTTTTCTCTTGAGGTGTCTTAAATAGGTGCTTCAACTCCCAACATGGGTCCGAAACTCTAGGAGTTTTGACTAAAAAACCTTATTCCTCAGCCACATTGAAGTTGAAGACATTGCGCCTTAAGTAAAAAAAAAAAAAGTTTGCGAAACAAGAACAAATGAAATTTATGACCTTATCACCAAGACCAAGGATAACTACTTTTTGCAAAATGTAGTGGTGATGGGGGGGGGGCTAATTGTTCTATTTTCCTAAGTTTTCAACGAAAATATTAAAAAGCTTTTTCAAATTTTCCAGGAAGTGTTCCTGGAAAATTTATTCCAGGTATAATTTATTAATAGTATTATTCGACATTGTTATCTATTTCTTTCATTTTTTTTCAGCAACTTCGTACTTAAGGTGTGGGTAATAGGCAAGGAGGCCCTCTCTACTTGGGTTTTCACTGGTATACTAACGGGATACCGTCCTCTCTCTTTGATTCATCACTAGCAATTCAAAAGATATTATGGTAGCTCCAACCAACTACAGTTGCATATGTGCAAGATCCGTGAGTCCCTTGAACATTACTTGCCAAGTAGCTATATGCTAAAGTAATACCAAAAGAAATGCATAATTTTAAAGTAGATCGGTGTAAAAAAAATGGAATATTTCACACTAATAATCAATATAAACATGTTTTTGTTTCGAAATATATTGTTCCTGATAAGCTTCCATAGATTCTCCCTCAAAGGGAACTTTCCCCTCTCGTCCAATTCTCCCTCAAAGTTTCGGCTGATTCCCTTAAGCTATTAATTTCCTTTCCCAAGACGTTGCGAATTTGGTATTTGGATTAGCTAGACACGCAGTTTTTTAGCTCTTCTCTTTCCCAAAAGTCACAATTCATCTTGCTATTAACCCTCTACCTTTCCTCACCATTTTCTTAAAATTGAAATAGGTAACTGCCCTCCCACTCCCGATTGGCGCAACCAGCCTCCCGACACAAAATAGCACAGAGCAAGTTATGGACGGCATATAGCCACAGGTCGCTACTATGCAACTGGACACATATACACATAATAACAAAAATACATTCACATGAGGTGATTTTTGCAGTACTTCAAAATTTATCAGTTCAAATTTTAAGGCTGGTTCAAAATTTCATGACACTCAAGAATATTTCACGGTACAACGGTGGGCAGTGTACATTGGCCGAGAATCACTGCTCTATTTAATAAGCTAAAATGAACTTCTTGACTAAACAAAATTTACTATGTTAACAAACTACACATTTTTAATACAAGTAGTACCATACAAAAGGTAACCACCTCCACCATTCATATTGATTTCGGGATGAGTTCAATTTGGAAGGACTTGATATTCCTGCATCCAAGTTTCACTTAGTCTTAAGTTCAGAGCCATGCCGGAAGATTTTAATGAAGAATACGAAGAAGTCAAAGGCTAGAAAAGAAAAGTAAATGAGAAGCTTATTTGAGAAGGTTATAAATAATGCATCAAGAGTACAAACAATTGGGCAACGAGTTAGTACCTAATTATGATCCTAGGACTAGGTTCGATTTATGGAAGAATATCAGCGACTAGATTCATTCGTCAGAATTAGTTCGCGGAGTCAAGTCCTTCAGAAAGATCGTAAGAATATGAAAAATACTCAGTAAATCTTTTTCCACTGCTGATTCGAGTCAGGGCGCCTGACCTCTGGTGCTGCCAATGGTAGATTTAGATTTTTAAATGTTAGCAATAGCTACAGATGGCTGCTATTGGATGGGATCTCTGGAGCATTGCATTCAATCAGTAGATGGTCCACTGTCTCATTGACTTTATTTTTTGGAAAAATCTGCAGAAAAGGGGCTGCGAGGGACTTCCAGATATGGTTGGTATCTTGCAGGTGAAGGCATTGTGGTTAAGTCCTAATGCACCGCCTCTTGTGATACAGTTCTGTGTTTTCAATAAGTTTAATTCGTTTAAAACTCGACAAACTTTTGAAGTCCCATTGGTTTTATCGCCAACTTTCTCTCTTGTTAGCCACAACTAATTCACGTAAGTTTTAATACTTTATATTCAATAATTATATTCATTTACATTTTTTACATCATATTTCATGATAATTCTATAATTGTATTCAACATTCTGTATGATTCAATACAATTGACAAATATTTCACAGTGTTAGTATTTTCATCACTGCCCCAGTCTCATGTCCGATTGAAACTGGGGCAAAGTGTCCGCAACTTCGTGAAAAAAAGTGCAAATGGTACAAATGCAGTAATTATCACAATTAAGATAATTTGAGATTGCCATTGTATTCAAAGGAGCTCCTATTTAATTAAAAAAAAAGCACGTATCAAGAGTAGCATTCAAGCCTCATTGGTGCTTTTTTTTACTTTGCCATTATCTTATTGTAATTTATATTGAAGAATTCAAAAGCAAAAAATATTTGAAATTGTCACTGAAAGGGAAAAACCTATCTCCGTTTCTTACAAAGAATCAATTCAGTTAATTTTTGTATAGCCTGTCCCGAAATATACAAGTTCGTTTGAGAATTTCTATGATGAGCATGATGGGATGATCCAAAGTTATTTCAAGTCATACTAAAGTTACCAAAATACCCTGAAAGCATTCGATCATGGATTAGGAGATCGACAATTTGAATGGGGGATTAGAACATAAAATGCCAATCGCCAACATACCGCAAAAAATATTAGACTTAATTTGCAGTTGAGAAGGCCATTGATGAATTCGGTCTCCCAACCTGATTATTTTTGCCAGCTGTTATTCCCATACTATATTCCTCGGCTTGACATTGATATAATAGAACATATCTATCCGATTCTTCTATCAGATTGCCGTTTGACGATGATGTTTTGACGTTTTGACGATGGCCATTTTACACATCTGGCAAATTGGAGACTCAGTCCTCCCGGTACGACATAGATGTCTTCTAAAATTTTTAGTTCCTGTGACCATTTTTATGTCACACCCAATCAGTCGTAGGTTAACTTCAGTCAGAGTGAGATTAAACATAGGGACTAATCGCTTCATCTCATTATATCTAACCATTCTATCCCAGTTTTGCTCACCCTTCAAATACTCCAACTTCTCACCGCTGCCTTCCAGCAACTCTGAGAAACTAGAATAAACTTTCTAGTCCATTTTAAATTCAATTTTATGAATCTTTTCGACTTTTACAAAAAAAAGGCAAAAAAACACTCAATGCCTACCGGATATTAAGTTTTCAGTGCTTAAATAAGAAATAAGCCAGCTCTAAGGCAATGCATCATTCTGTACTTCACTAAACTGTTTTTCACAAAAACTTAGCTCCCGCAATTAATGAGAACGCTAATTAATTTACCTCCTAGATCAGGTGTAGTATTTCAAAAATGTTATTTTAAATATCTATTAAAACCATGACTTGTCTTAGCCTGTCTTCAACCAACCACTTCAGTGAATCAATTCTCCTAATTAGTTTCCCGGGTATATCTTTTTTCTCTCGTGATATTTTCTCTCGGTTCAGACCGGAGCAAGGTATGCTTTTCACGTTACGCCAATTTAGTTGCCGACTTCAACAATTCTCAGTAAATTACACCTTAGTTCCCCCAGTGCCTCCAGAGGAACGCAGAGCATAATTGAGTATTCTTCGATCTTCCCTCAAGTTGGCCGCTACAAAGATACCCTCTCATTCTGGAAGGAAAATTATCTAAAAGGCTCTTTCATAACGTTCAAGCATCCTACGGAACGACTTCGATAATCTAGTCAAGTAATTTTTGAGTCCAAACAATTCAGTTTTGATGGTAAAGATGAACCATTATTGCCAACAAAAGCAGGAGCAACCAAATAGGGAATTGCTGAGGTTAAAAAATTGGATGATGCACAATCCTGTACAAACATGCTGGTAATTAAAATGGCTCATTAATATAATTTATAAATATGGCCCTTTATGTGAGAGTTTATGGTAAAGCTATGCTGTGACAAGAATCAAATTTCACTTTAGTGGCCATTCATTTCAAAGAAGAAAAGACTGAATAATTAAAACATAAAGAATAACTTAAAATCAAGATTCCAAGAAAGAAGATGAATTATTTTATATGCGAATGACTCTCCTCCACAAACCAGCCAAATTCTCGGAGGTCATAGGTCAATAGGTCGCATCCCAATTTACCTTTTTCTGTCAGGGCATCACTTAAATGGCTTTACTTACATTTTCAAAATGAACTAGACCCCCTTTCTCGTTTACACAGATAGTTAGAAATAAAAGTTTATAAAACCAAA
>NW_027068078.1:0-6635 GCF_032884065.1 Artemia franciscana
TGCGCAATCATAAAATAGTCTAAATCTTCATTTTTTCCACAGACATAGCTATTACCCTAGGAAACTAAAACTTTTGAAATAGGAAAAGAGCCTCTAATCACATTCTTTACCATGTGCAATCATAAAATAGTCTAATATCTTCATTTTTTCCACTTCAGTGCAATCATAAAATAGTCTAATATCTATGACACTCGAAAACTAAAACTTTTGAAATAGGAAAAGAGCCTTTAATCACATTCTTTACCATGTGCAATCATAAAATAGTCTAACATCTTCATTTTTTCTACGGATGTAGCTATTACCCCCGAAATCTAAAACTTTTGAAATAGGAAAAGAGCCTTTAATCACATTCTTTACCATGTGCAATCATAAAATAGTCTAATATCTTCATTTTTTCCACGGATGAAGCTATTACCCCCGAAAACTAAAACTTTTTAAATAGGAAAAGAGCCATTGATCACATTCTTTACCATGCGCAATCATAAAATAGTCTAATATCTTCATTTTTTCCACGGATGTAGCTATTACCCCCGAAAACTAAAACTTTTGAAATAGGAAAAGAGCCTTTAATCACATTCTTTACCATGTGCAATCATAAAATAGTCTAACATCTTCATTTTTTCTACGGATGTAGCTATTACCCCCGAAATCTAAAACTTTTGAAATAGGAAAAGAGCCTTTAATCACATTCTTTACCATGTGCAATCATAAAATAGTCTAATATCTTCATTTTTTCCACGGATGAAGCTATTACCCCCGAAAACTAAAACTTTTTAAATAGGAAAAGAGCCATTGATCACATTCTTTACCATGCGCAATCATAAAATAGTCTAATATCTTCATTTTTTTCCACGGATGTAGCTATTATCCCCGAAAACTAAAACTTTTGAAATAGGAAAAGAGCCTTTAATCACATTCTTTACCATGTGCAATCATAAAATAGTCTAATATCTTCATTTTTTCAACATACGTAGCTATTACCCCCGAAAACTAAAACTTTTTAAATAGGAAAAGAGCCTTTAATCACATTCTTTACCATGTGCAATCATAAAATAGTCTAATATCTTCATTTTTTCCACAGACATAGCTATTACCCTAGAAAACTAAAACTTTTGAAATAGGAAAAGAGCCTTTAATCACATTCTTTACCATGTGCAATCATAAAATAGTCTAATATCGTTATGTTTTTCCACGGACTTAGCTATTACCCCCAAAATCTAAAACTTTTGAAATAGGGAAAGAGCCTTTAATCACATTCTTTACCATGTCTAATCATAAAATAGTTAATATCTTCATTTTTTCCACGGACGAAGCTATTACCCCCGACAACTATAACTTTTGAAATAGGAAAAGAGCCTTTAATCAGATTCTTTACCATGTGCAATAATAAAATAGTCTAATATTATCATTTTTTCCACAAACATAGCTATTACCCCCGAAAACTAAAACTTTTGAAATAGGAAAAGAGCCTTTAATCACATTCTTTACCATGTGCAATCATAAAATAGTCTAAAATCCTCATTTTTCCCACGGACGTAGCTATTACCCCCGCAAACTAAAACTTTTGAAAGAGGAAAAGAGCCTTTAATCAGATTCTTTACCATGTGTAATCATAAAATAGTCTAATATTTTCATTTTTTCCACAGACATAGCTATTACCCTCGAAATATAAAACTTTTGAAATAGGAAAAGAGCCTTTAATCACATTCTTTACCATGTGCAATCATAAAATAGTCTAATATCGTCATTTTTTTCCACAGACATAGCTATTACCCCCGAAATTTAAAACTTTTGAAATAGGAAAAGAGCTTTTAATCATATTCTTTACCATGTGCAATCATAAAATAGTCTAATATCTTCATTTTTTCCATGGACGAAGCTATTACTCTCGAAAACTAAAACTTTTGAAATAGGAAAAGAGCCTTTAATCACATTCTTTACCATGTGCAATCATAAAATAGTCTAATATCTTCATTTTTTCCACAGACGTAGCTATTACCCCCGAAAACTAAAACTTTTGAAATAGGAAAAAGCCTTTAATCACATTCTTTACCATGTCCAATCATAAAATAGTCTAATATCTTGATTTTTGCCACAGACGAGCTATTACCCCCGAAAACTAAAGCTTTTGAAATAGGAAAAGAGCCTTTAATCACATTCTTTACCATGTGCAATCATAAAATAGTCTAATATCTTCATTTTTTCCACAGACATAGCTATAACCCTCGAAAACTAAAACTTTTGAAATAGGAAAAGAGCCTCTAATCACATTCTTTACCATGTGCAATCACAAAATAGTCTAATATCTATGACCCTCGAAAACTAAAACTTTTGAAATAGGAAAAGAGCCTTTAATCACATTCTTTACCACGTGCAATCATAAAATAGTCTAACATCTTCATTTCTTCTACGGATGTAGCTATTACCCCCGAAAACTAAAACTTTTTAAATAGGAAAAGAGCCTTTAATCACATTTTTCACCATGTGCAATCATAAAATAGTCTAATATCTTCATTTTTTCCACGGATGTAGCTATTACTCCCGAAAACTAAAACTTTTTAAATAGGAAAAGAGCTTTTGATCACATTCTTTACCATGTGTAATCATGAAATAGTTTAATATCTTCATTTTTTCCACGGACGAAGCTATTACCCTCGAAAACTAAAACTTTTGAAATAGGAAAAGCGCCTTTAATCACACTCTTTACCATGTGCAATCATAAAATAGTCTAATATCTTCATTTTTTCCGCAGACGTAGCTATTACCCCCGAAAAATAAAGCTTTTGAAATAGGAAAAGAGCCTTTAATCAGATTCTTTACCATGTGCAATCATAAAATAGTCTAATATCTTCATTTTTTCAACATACGTAGCTATTACCCCCGAAAACTAAAACCTTTTAAATAGGAATAGAGCCTTTAATCACATTCTTTACCATGTGTAATCATGAAATAGTCTAATATCTTCATTTTTTCCATAGACATAGCTATTATCCTCGAAAACTGAAACTTTTGAAATAGGAAAAGAGCCTTTAATCACATTCTTTACCATGTGCAATCATAAAATAGTCTAATATCTTCATTTTTTCCACGTACGAAGCTATTATCCCCGAGAACTAAAACTTTTGAAATAGGAAAAGAGCCTTTAATCAGATTCTTTACCATGCGCAATCATAAAATAGTCTAAATCTTCATTTTTTCCACAGACATAGCTATTACCCTAGGAAACTAAAACTTTTGAAATAGGAAAAGAGCCTCTAATCACATTCTTTACCATGTGCAATCATAAAATAGTCTAATATCTTCATTTTTTCCACTTCATTTTTTTTTTAATATCACATTCTTTACCATGTGCAATCATAAAATAGTCTAATATCTATGACACTCGAAAACTAAAACTTTTGAAATAGGAAAAGAGCCTTTAATCACATTCTTTACCATGTGCAATCATAAAATAGTCTAACATCTTCATTTTTTCTACGGATGTAGCTATTACCCCCGAAATCTAAAACTTTTGAAATAGGAAAAGAGCCTTTAATCACATTCTTTACCATGTGCAATCATAAAATAGTCTAATATCTTCATTTTTTCCACGGATGAAGCTATTACCCCCGAAAACTAAAACTTTTTAAATAGGAAAAGAGCCATTGATCACATTCTTTACCATGCGCAATCATAAAATAGTCTAATATCTTCATTTTTTCCACGGATGTAGCTATTACCCCCGAAAACTAAAACTTTTGAAATAGGAAAAGAGCCTTTAATCACATTCTTTACCATGTGCAATCATAAAATAGTCTAACATCTTCATTTTTTCTACGGATGTAGCTATTACCCCCGAAATCTAAAACTTTTGAAATAGGAAAAGAGCCTTTAATCACATTCTTTACCATGTGCAATCATAAAATAGTCTAATATCTTCATTTTTTCCACGGATGAAGCTATTACCCCCGAAAACTAAAACTTTTTAAATAGGAAAAGAGCCATTGATCACATTCTTTACCATGCGCAATCATAAAATAGTCTAATATCTTCATTTTTTTCCACGGATGTAGCTATTACCCCCGAAAACTAAAACTTTTGAAATAGGAAAAGAGCCTTTAATCACATTCTTTACCATGTGCAATCATAAAATAGTCTAATATCTTCATTTTTTCAACATACGTAGCTATTACCCCCGAAAACTAAAACTTTTTAAATAGAAAAAGAGCCTTTAATCACATTCTTTACCATGTGCAATCATAAAATAGTCTAATATCTTCATTTTTTCCACAGACATAGCTATTACCCTCGAAAACTAAAACTTTTGAAATAGGAAAAGAGCCTTTAATCACATTCTTTACCATGTGCAATCATAAAATAGTCTAATATCGTTATGTTTTTCCACGGACTTAGCTATTACCCCCAAAATCTAAAACTTTTGAAATAGGGAAAGAGCCTTTAATCACATTCTTTACCATGTCTAATCATAAAATAGTTTAATATCTTCATTTTTTCCACGGACGAAGCTATTACCCCCGACAACTATAACTTTTGAAATAGGAAAAGAGCCTTTAATCAGATTCTTTACCATGTGCAATAATAAAATAGTCTAATATTATCATTTTTTCCACAAACATAGCTATTACCCCCGAAAACTAAAACTTTTGAAATAGGAAAAGAGCCTTTAATCACATTCTTTACCATGTGCAATCATAAAATAGTCTAAAATCCTCATTTTTCCCACGGACGTAGCTATTACCCCCGCAAACTAAAACTTTTGAAAGAGGAAAAGAGCCTTTAATCAGATTCTTTACCATGTGTAATCATAAAATAGTCTAATATTTTCATTTTTTCCACAGACATAGCTATTACCCTCGAAATATAAAACTTTTGAAATAGGAAAAGAGCCTTTAATCACATTCTTTACCATGTGCAATCATAAAATAGTCTAATATCTTCATTTTTTCCACAGACATAGCTATTACCCCCGAAAACTAAAACTTTTGAAATAGGAAAAGAGCCTTTAATCATTCTTTACCATGTGCAATCATAAAATAGTCTAATATCTTCATTTTTTCCACAGACGAAGCTATTACCCTCGAAAACTAAAACTTTTGAAATAGGAAAAGAGCCTTTAATCACATTCTTTACCATGTGCAATCGTAAAATAGTCTAATATCTTCATTTTTTCCACAGACGTAGCTATTACCCCCGAAAACTAAAACTTTTGAAATAGGAAAAGAGCCTTTAATCACATTCTTTACCATGTGCAATCATAAAATAGTCTAATATCTTGATTTTTGCCACAGACGTAGCTATTACCCCCGAAAACTAAAGCTTTTGAAATAGGAAAAGAGCCTTTAATCACATTCTTTACCATGTGCAATCATAAAATAGTCTAATATCTTCATTTTTTCCACAGACGTAGCTATTACCCCGAAAACTAAAACTTTTGAAATAGGAAAAAGCCTTTAATCACATTCTTTACCATGTCCAATCATAAAATAGTCTAATATCTTGATTTTTGCCACAGACGTAGCTATTACCCCCGAAAACTAAAACTTTTGAAATAGGAAAAGAGCCTTTAATCACATTCTTTACCATGTGCAATCATAAAATAGTCTAATATCTTCATTTTTTCCACAGACGTAGCTATTACCCCCGAAAACTAAAACTTTTGAAATAGGAAAAAGCCTTTAATCACATTCTTTACCATGTCCAATCATAAAATAGTCTAATATCTTGATTTTTGCCACAGACGTAGCTATTACCCCCGAAAACTAAAACTTTTGAAATAGGAAAAGAGCCTCTAATCACATTCTTTACCATGTGCAATCACAAAATAGTCTAATATCTATGACCCTCGAAAACTAAAACTTTTGAAATAGGAAAAGAGCCTTTAATCACATTCTTTACCACGTGCAATCATAAAATAGTCTAACATCTTCATTTCTTCTACGGATGTAGCTATTACCCCCGAAAACTAAAACTTTTTAAATAGGAAAAGAGCCTTTAATCACATTTTTCACCATGTGCAATCATAAAATAGTCTAATATCTTCATTTTTTCCACGGACGTAGCTATTACTCCCGAAAACTAAAACTTTTTAAATAGGAAAAGAGCTTTTGATCACATTCTTTACCATGTGTAATCATGAAATAGTTTAATATCTTCATTTTTTCCACGGACGAAGCTATTACCCTCGAAAACTAAAACTTTTGAAATAGGAAAAGCGCCTTTAATCACACTCTTTACCATGTGCAATCATAAAATAGTCTAATATCTTCATTTTTTCCGCAGACGTAGCTATGACCCCCGAAAACTAAAGCTTTTGAAATAGGAAAAGAGCCTTTAATCAGATTCTTTACCATGTGCAATCATAAAATAGTCTAATATCTTCATTTTTTCAACATACGTAGCTATTACCCCCGAAAACTAAAACCTTTTAAATAGGAATAGAGCCTTTAATCACATTCTTTACCATGTGTAATCATGAAATAGTCTAATATCTTCATTTTTTCCATAGACATAGCTATTATCCTCGAAAACTGAAACTTTTGAAATAGGAAAAGAGCCTTTAATCACATTCTTTACCATGTGCAATCATAAAATAGTCTAATATCTTCATTTTTTCCACGTACGAAGCTATTATCCCC
>NW_027068079.1:0-6610 GCF_032884065.1 Artemia franciscana
AAAATGACGCTACTGCTAGTCAGCTTACTGTGCCGTTCCCACTGGCTCTACTGCAGTTAGAAATGGGCAGTTACCGCGCAGTAACTGCAGTTACTGAAAAACCGTCAGCTGGAACACACCCTATATCATATAGTTAATCTATTACTCCCATTCCTCTTGAGCTAGTTTTCTTCTAACTCCCTAGCCTACTTATTCCCCCCTCTAATAACATCATAGAACAACATTAAGCATTCATAGTAGGACTGTTATTGTTATTGAACTATACAATAACTACTTTTGTAACCTTCCTTGTTCCCCTCCCAATGTTTTATACATTGTTTTACTGATTTTTAGCAGTAGGTTACTTTGTTCAACCTACTTTGGTTATAAGCCACTTTGTTTCATGCAGTTGTTCAATGGGAAATATATTGTATGATACTTTTTGGTACTAGCATCCATTTGTTGTTATGGTTGTATCTATTCATGAATTTCTTATTTAATAAAAAAAAATACCTAATAGAAAATGATTACATTTAGTGTTCATGCGCCAGTTTTAATCTAAATCATCCTACCAAAATAATCGAATCATAATATTAGTTGCTAAGACTTGAGAATCAACAGATTTATGGGCTTTATTAAACTGGTCAATTTGCAGTTTAGTCTACAGCATAATTTAGATAGTATGAAACTGATAGGCCTATATCACTTGGTGCCTTTTCTATCAAGCATTTCTTCCCATTTCAAGCCCTTAGTGTTAAAAGTAAAAAGCTAGGCTAGACCTTTTTTAGGAAAGAAATTGGAATTTTTAAAAAGAGTTTTAAACCCCTCAAAATTATTGTTAATTTAGAAAAGTTGAGTAAAATTCTAGTTTATCAACTTTTGGCTATCTGAGAAAGTGGTTATGTCAAGAAAATGAAACTCTCAGGGATGGGTCTACAGGCTGAAGTATATCCCAGTAAAGGTGTTTTAAAGTACCCATCTCCACTCCTTGTCCCTCTAGAGGGCCCTGAAATTTGCCTAAATTATTGGTCTATACCTATTGAAATTTTGACAAAACAACATTTTACCTTAATTTTCAGTTACCAGTTGCTTTTTCTCTGCCTTTATTTCTGAAAGCGTAATTCCTGTTATTTGAGTAGAATTCTGAGTCATATTAACGTATTTTTTTTCAAAATTTAGGAAATATATTTGCATATTCTCTTGTGAGAGAGATAGTGAAAGCATATTCTCTTGCTGTTGTTGATTGCAAGAAGAAAATCCAATTAAGTTACTCTAAAATTGTTGCTAACTGAGGATACAATAGAAACTGAGATACAATAGTGTAACATATGGACCAGCAAACCCCCTCCCCCTTTCAGAACTCAAAACCAAATCTCTCATTCATTTATTTTAGAAAGCTTTAAAATAAGAATCTCTTATACATATAAAGATTTTAAAGTAAAAGTTAATCATCTCATAGGATTTGTGCTTTTTTAGTACAAGTTTTATAACAGGCAAAAAATGATACTTTTTACCTTTGGTACAAATCTTCCTTCAAGCAAAAAATGATACTTTTTTGACTACCAAAATTAGATTCAAACTTTTGAATAAAGCCAATTAGAAACCAGATTTCTACATCTGGTCTGGTCAACAAACTGAAGGTGAAAACCCTTGTTATAATAAATCTTTGCAAGGAGGTTAAGCCATATGTTGTATAATCAAAAAAAGAGTTGTGTTGCAACATTTCTGAGGTCAGTCTACCCTGTGCTTAATTTAGAAATCCGGATTGATTCGGGATATATAAGGTGAACTAAAAGTTAAGAGTGTAATTCAGTTTTTTGGTAGTCACTCTTTGATGCACTTTATACTACTATCATTTATTGGAGCCGTTTTACCTGAAGTTGTATATGAAGTAAGAAAATAAAATTATTGTCAATAATTGTGTTTGTCTTGAGTTAAGGTACAGGTACAGTTCCTATTGTCTACTGGTACGTTCCCAAGGGAATCTGCCCATCTCGGCAAATCTAAACATCATGATAATGAATTCGTCTCCAAGATTATAGAGACTGGTCAATAGAACCCTCCCAATCTATATCCATTAACTATAAGGCTCCCATACCACAAACAACTTAAACTATATAAGAAATCAAGTAGACCTTATAAGCAACCAGTCAAAATAGATCAAGAAAACGAATATACTTTATAAGAAACCCCCCCCCGTAACATTTGGCGCGGCCATCAAAAAAAGACACTAAAGGAACTGTATATGCCTAACAACATGACTACCTGCTACCCTAGACAAATATGATTATTCACAAATTATTTTTTGATTTTAAGTGCATTTAATTTCACATTATTTAAGTGCAGTATAATTTTATTTCTACTTATGTATTCTTTTGTGTATACCCCATCTTAAAATAATTAGAATATTAAGTAGTTAAATATAAATAAATCTTAAATGAAAACTAAAATTTTATATACCGCATAACTTCAAGAAAAAAAACTGAATTAAAATAACAAATATGGCTCATGAACAAGATGAATTATTAAAAGCGCAACAAATCATTGCAACTTCGGTAGAAATTGCAAAATCATTACCTGATTATGAAGGGGATACAGATGTAGATCAATTCAACATCCACTTAGGACAATTTGTTGAAATGACAAAAATTGACTTAAAAGCATTAAAAAACATGCTACTCTTAAGACTAAAAGGTCAGGCTTTGACATTTTTGAAGCAAATTGAAAATACCGTAGGAACAGAAGCCACCTCAACAATTAACTCAATAGAGTTATTGCAACAGGCTTTTCAAAAGAGATTCATCGATACTAGTTCATTGAACAAACTAAAACATGGGTTAGTAACATTCGAACGGACCCAAAACGTAAGAGAATATCTAAATAAAATCAGAATCGCAACAGAAGCGCGATACGGTCCAGGTGAAGGAGAATTGTATGAAAAAATAATACTAAACGCATTTAAACAGGGACTCAACCCAAAACTATATCGTCTCTTAATTTCCAAAAAAATCGACGACTTAGAACTGGCAGTTCAGGAAATAGAGACCGCCGTGGAAATCGATTCCATAGTCCTGCAACACCAAAAACTATCAATAAATGCGGTAGAAAGTAAAACAGCTATAAAATCAAGAGATCCCTCTCCGCGATTTTTCTCCAGAGAATCATCGCCAAAACCGCTTCGAAATCAAATTCGAACCACCACACCTCCAAGACAAGTACGCTTTGCCCCCAATAATCAAATGAGGACACAAGCCAATATAGAACCACTAAGATGCTACTCCTGTAACCGGTTAGGTCACATCGCAAGAAATTGTTTTACAAACAATAATTATCGCCCAAATTTTAGGGGATCGAGCAATCATTTGTCCAGGGGGACAAACTACAATGGGTACGCCCCTAGAGGCAATCAAGGGAACACCTTTTTAATAGGAGGTAATTATCCAACCCGAAATTTCCAATGCAGTACGAATCAGTATCGCGGAGGGTATCGCGGAAGGTTAAACCAACCTAACAATGGTTGGAATAGAAATACAAGAGGTAACTTTACCAGCCGACGGAACCCATATAACAACTCAACTTCAATTAATGATCAAGAAAACCAAAATAGAACTAATGAAAACTCTACACCCGAAATCTGGGAACCCCAGGGAAACGACTCAAGCCCCCAAAATTCATAGGACCAAAATTTGGTGGCAAAATAATATATAGGTCCCTGCCAGTGATTATACCATTTTTAAGTGCAAATAATGATAATATGTTACCAGTATTTGAAAATTTTAATGCAGGAAATATTTATTTCTCAGCCCTTATAGATTCAGGGGCAACAGTAAATGTGATAAATACATCCGTATTTAATAAATTACCCAATTATATTAAACGACGAATGAGCAATATATGTCCCAATTTATCAAGTGTGACGGGACACGACCTGGATGTAAAAGGCACTGTGTACCTAACCTTGCGCAAAGATGACAGAAATTTCTATACTCGATTTATAGTTTGTAAAAATTTTCCATACGAAGCGATAATAGGTGCTAACTTTTTAAAAGCCAATAAAATATTATTAGATGTAGCAAATTCAAAGTTTATATATCCGACAAAAACCAAATCAGAAATAAATAACATACAAGCAAACAAGGTAAAGGAAAACATAGGCAACATGAAGGAGTATAGAGAAAAACAAATTCAAGAAATTTCATATTTATGGAAAAAGCTAGCGAATATAGAAACTCCCAGAAAAAAACCAGAAGATAATATCCTAAACTCAATAAAAGAAAGTCATAACGAAAAATATTATGGATTCGTAGTAAGAAAAACTAAGATTCCCCCTAAATCAATGCAGAGGGTCCAAATATCACAGATGTTAGAACCAGTTAATGATAAAAATGAAACTTGGGTAGCATCGCCGTCGGAAAATCTCCCGAAAAATGTAGTTTGCGAAGAACAAATTATAAATTACGAAAAGGGTGAAGGTTATATTTGGGTAACGAACACCCACGAAAACGACCTAATCACCCTAAGTAAAGGTACATGTTTAGTAGAGATACAAATAGTATCGGAATCCGATATTAATAATTGGAAAAATTTGGAAAAGAACTTAGTGAATAATATTAATGTTCACGTTGACAAAGAATTTTCACTGACGCGATCTCAATTTCTTGAAAAATTCGAACTAAGTCACATAACCGATGTATCATTAAAACAAAAATTATGCGACTTATTATGGGAATATAAAGATGTCTTTTCGACATCTGAAGACGACATAGGACTTATCCCATTTTATGAACACGCAATACAAACCACGGGGCCGCCAGTTGCAAAACAACCATACAGAATTCCTTATAAGCATAAAGAATGGCTAATAAATAAAATACATGAACTTGAAAAAAATCAAATCATAAGGCCAAGCATAAGCCCATACTCTGCCCCCGTTATTCTAGTCCCGAAAAAGAATAATGATCTTAGACTAGTGGTAGATTATAGAGCTTTAAATAAACAGGTAGTAAGTGACAAATTTCCCCTACCTAGAATAGACGAAATTCTAGACTCAATATCAAATAAAAATAAAATATTTACTTCCCTAGATTTGACACAAGGTTATCATCAAGTAAAAATAAAAGCGGCCGATATTTTTAAAACAGCTTTTTCAACATCTGAATGTGGTTCTTATGAATACTTAAGAGTACCATTTGGACTAAAAACCAGTTCAAGTGCATTGTGTAGACCCCTCCTTCATTTACTAAGAGGCCTAAATAACATAATTCATTTTGTTGATGACGTCATAGCTATGGACAAAGACGCGGAGGACCATTTAGTGACCCTAGCGAAGGTATTTGAGAAATTTAGAGAAGGCAATTTAAAATGTAGACCTGAAAAAGTAAATCTTTTTCAAACCAAACTAAAATTTTTAGGAGTAGTTGTAACACAAGGACAAATTTCCCCAGACCCTGAAAAGATAGAATCTGTTAAAAATATAAAACCCCCTCAAACAATTAAACAATTACGAGGAATCTTAGGATTAATGAGCTACTTTCGAAAATTTATAAGAAATTACGCACAAGTAGCAAAGCCTCTCACGGACCTCACTAGAGGGAACCCCCAAAAAATTACATGGTCTAAATTAGCTCAAAATTCATTAGATCATTTAAAAAAGGCTTTGACTTCAGAACCTATCTTATGTTTACCCGACTTCCAAACAGGACAATTCGTTGTTACTACGGATGCCTCAACCAAGGGAATTGGGGCGATTCTCTCCCAAGTAATAAACGGGGAAGAAAAAGTTATAGCATATGCTTCGCGTACTCTTACGCCTGGAGAAAGTAATTATTCTGCGACACAACTTGAATTATTATCGATTATTCACCATTTAGAAAAATTTAAACATTACTTGGTTGGACGAAAATTTAAACTACGTTCCGATCATAAAAGTCTTCAATACCTACAGACTTTCAAAAAACCGTCCGGAATCCTCGCGAGATGGATATTAAAAATTCAAGATTTAGATTATGAATTTGAACATCTTAAAGGAAAACAAAACGCCCCATGCGACTATCTTAGTAGATTTCCAGATAATGCTCCCTTAGAAAATGAAAATGAAGAAATTAACACGATAAAAGAAAAACATGCTCCGAAAAATAAAAATTTAAAAAGGCAGACCAATAATTTAGTAGAAGAAAAACACAAAGACAGCCCACTATCTTTAAATAATATAAAAATACATCAAAAGAAAGATAATATTTGTGCGGCTCTAATAGAATATTTCTTATATGATAGAGACCTACCCAATGAAATGAAATCCTTTAAAAAGGAAATTGATAATTATTATTACGATTTAGATGAACAAATACTATGTAAAATAATGACCAATAATGATAAAAGAAATCAAACGACCATTATACCAGTGTTACCCCAAACTTTGGAACAACCCGCTTTCGAATTTTTTCATTCTGACGTAGGAGGTCACTTAGGAATAGAGAAGACCTTCCATAGGTTAAAACAATACTTTTTCGTTGCTTCAGCCTTAACAAAGTTAAAAAATTACGTTAATAGTTGTGAAACATGTAATTTAAGAAAAAATCCTCAAGTCTACCCTAATCCAGGGACAGGAAGAACTCCTACGGCCCGGTTCCCC
>NW_027068080.1:0-6569 GCF_032884065.1 Artemia franciscana
ATATATCAGTCCAAAAGGAACAGAAATTCAAATGTGCAGTCACATCTAACATAAAGACAGCTGATTCTCCTATAGATGTATTAATAAGTGTTACGCCTTCCATTTTCGAAATTCAATTAAAAATACTTTTATATCACCGCAATTGTCTTTGTGCTTGAACAATCTCTCAAAGCACCTCTTTTAGCACGGGGACAAAAAGTCAAGCTCAGCGTAAAGAGCAGGGATAAGGAAGAGGCAGTCCTCAAGTATATGGATTAGCCTCTGCGAGGCCGCATCTAGGGGAATTACGGGTTTGAGGGGAATACCCTTCCTTACATATATTAGCAGCGGGCTTGAAATATCGAAAATATAATATGGAGTCATCATTTCTACGGTTTTCAAGCTGAGTTCATCAAAATTCGAGCTGATTTCTTCAAAATTTGAAATATCTTCCATTGACGACGGCCGGGGCTAGGGGGGTAATTTCCCTATATTAAACAAAAAGACACTAAAAATTTAAATAAATAAAAAAAAATCAGTAAAAACAAAACTTTCGGCATCACTTGCTCCCCCTTCTCTTAAAATTTCATGGTGGCCCTCTCCGCGTCATCCCATTTTGTGCTGGTAATCATATGAATCTAATATTTTATGCTGCTCAGAGAGTTTTTTTTTGCAATAAGAGGGCAGCTGGGGCTACACGGAAAGCAGGTCGTCTTTGTCTGGGTTTGGAGGATGTCATAAATAAAGATTTAAAGGAAATGGGAACTTCCTGGGAGGGTGTAAAGAGGGAGGCTTTAAATAGATTAGGTTGGAGGAGGAGCGTGCGTAGCTGTGTTGGCCTCAGGCGGCTTGGTGCTGCAGTGAGTTATTAGTAGTAGTAGTAGTATCACAATGCAGGACCCATATAGAGACTTAGTGCAAAAAACATCCAAGGAATGCAGGGATATCAGGGATTAATTTCTACCCGAATCCTCCTTCATCCTGCTTAAACATTTATATTGAGGCTCATAAGAATAGAAATGAAATTAGAGGATAAGATTCACTTTATGAAGCATCAGGCACACTCCATCAACCTATATCCTTACAAAGACCCACCTTCCTCATAATTGCTGATGCGTAATTACGCAACACTACACATATATCAAGGTTCGTACAAATCAACTTAGCCAAACAAAGTTCTTAAGTAAATGGGTATATTAATCGTATGTTTTGCATTGACTATCTGCATTACTAAAAACGAATATGCCACCGCACAGCGTTTCTGCCTCTGAAACTGGGAAAATCAATGAACATTTTAAAATAAATTTTAAATCAATTGCTTATCTCAGAATTTTAATAGCTGTTTGGCCTTCTTTGGTTCAAAGTTATTATTTTGCGCCATAAAACGACAATAAAATGGAACTTTATAATGGCCTTTGGGGGGGGGGCTATTTGGAAAGGACATTATAACTTTTAATTTCCATTCGAATGAGCCTTTCTCCGGTACACTAGGAAATTTGATCTGATAAAATCACCCCTGGGAAAAAACAAATAAAGACGCATTTTAAATTAATCTTTCCAGAAAAGAAATCCGAAATTTCATGTTTCTGTAGATCCTCTGCAATAGGGTTTCTTATTTGCTGAATTTGACCAAAATCGCTCACTCTTTTGGAGACATTTTACACTTGAAAATCAAACAAACTTTTTGAGGCTGGTAATTTTCTAAAGAATATATAATAACTTCAAAGTTAAAAAACATTACATTCTTAAAAACGTCATGACGACACAAATTTTTTTTAATGAATATATTGCTTCCAAATTTCGATTATTATAGACACAGGTCTCTCCTTACTTGCAGTTCGTTATCACGAACTATTTCATTTTTATGTGACTTTATCTCTGCTCGTCTTCTGTTTTAATATTACTCCATAATCTTTTTATTACCATTTAAAAATAAGGCTTTTGATTTCACAATTTTGATTTTTGATATTTTTGATATCTATATATATATATATATATATATATATATATATATATATATATATATATATATATATATATATATATATTGGTGAAGGGGCCTACCTTTATAGATTTTATTGGAAAAGGAAGCCTAATAGCCCAGTGGCTATTGGTATCACTCGTTTCTTGGGGAAATGGGTGCAATATAATTTTGGGGCTGATCCTCAGCTCAAATGCCTGAATAAACCCATAGTAATAGTAATAATATGATGAAAGTATAACAGAGGCATAGAGGACCATAATTTATGGGCAGATTTGAGGCAAAATATGCTTAACCATTCTTTGTGCTCTCTCCCCAAATTCAGTTTGAGGCCCAAGTTATTTATCCCCCTCAAAAATTCACTGAGCTTCAGTCTAATATTTCAAGCTGTTCCCGAGACATTCAGAACACGCTATTTTGATTTTGTAGCATCATTTACCTCCGGCCTTTTACACAGTGGCTTTCCATCTACCACCTAACTTATGTGTGTATAGATTATAACTCCCACAGAGCTTCCATTTCAAAAACATACAGATTTTTTTGGAGAAAAACAAATGTAGCCCCTCCCTTTCACTACACAATTTTAGTCCCCCTTACTCCTTCCCTTTCTTCTCCGACCCAACATGGAAGTATCATTCCATCACCTGGGCCGTTGTAAAGATATTGTCAAATTCAATTTAATTCAATTCAATCAAATATATTTAAACAAAAACACATAATTACATGTAGATAATCTGCCAGGAAAGCACAAAAGTGCTTGACTAGGGCAGAAACTTAACTAAAGAATAATTAAACAATCAACTAACAGAAACAACGAATCAACTGGATTTATTAAAAAAAAGAGAAAAAAGGGGGGTGACGAAGAGAAAGAAAAGAAAAAAAAATAAAAAGAAAACAAAAAGAAAAAGACCGAAAAGAGGAGGACCTCTTATATAAACAGTATTTTAACAAGCTGGATAAACATAGTGTCTTTTGGTTTAGCACTATCCTTTCCCTTCAAGCTACGGCTCAATATTTGCCCAATTAGTTCCTTAAGGTCTTAAATTGATAATGTAGATATTGTAAATATCCTATTTCAACGACCTGATACAAATTGTATCATTTGACGTTCCTCTCTCCCTTCAACACTCAATAAAAGCTTCAAATGGATTCCCCTAGCTTTTCCCAGGAAATTACACATAACTTGAAAAGTCAAGTTCGTATAAAGCGTTTTGATATATTCTGCCTTGCGTATTGTTTCCAAAGCATACCCTTCAAAACTCTGGGCATATTGGCCTAGCAAATAACCCCATGAAGTCCTAGCTCATTGGACAACCAAGACCAAACTTTTTCGTCTTTTCTACTAAAAACAACAATTTGAACCATAAGTTATTTATCGTAGCCATCGTTTACTCCCTCCAAACAAAAAATTCCCCAAAATATACCCCCCAAGAAGAATATCCCCTCCTATAAAAATAGGGAAATACCCCCCCCCCCCCCTCATTGAAAATACCCCCGCGGAAAACATCCCTGGAAAATATCCCTAGCGGAAATACACCCACGGAAATATCCTACCCTTCTTATTTGTCATAGCAATCATTAACAGCCGAAGAAAAAACTAATCTGCTACAAGTCTATTAACTGGATTGTGGAGTGTTTGAAAAGGCGTGCTATAGAGGCTTAATGGCGTTTTTTTTCTTCTATTTATTAGCTCGTTTTCCTCAACTCACAGACTTACCTGGAACAAAATTTTTGTCACAAAATTTGTTAAATTTGTGAGTCATTTTTTGACCCCTTCTGAATGTTCAATTACTTCCAATTTGATCAGTATAGGTAATCTTAATGACGGAACAATAATGCAACAACGAAATTCCCCTCTCTTGTGCAATCTCCCTTGTATAAATGACTTGTTGTTCAGCAATATCATTTGCAAATTCTCGGCATTCAATATGCCCATCGCAAACGCACTAAAAATCAGGAGCCATTGGTTGGCAATATTTAAACACAAATATAGGTGACAAAAGTCAGACTGATGCCCTTTTACAGAGCCTGGATTCCCACATTTACCATATATGCCCATATTACCATGCTTATAAATGCGTTAATTCGGGACCATGGTCAACAACGAAGTCCAAAAATTCATCCTTTTTAGAATTTCGTCTCCCATTGTACTCTTACTAAATTTCAGGGCAATTTGAATTCCAATTCCTAAAACTCCTTTGTTATAGTCAAACCAAAAGAGAATAGCAATAGCGATTAAAGATTTTCGGTCATGTCCATTCTCATCTTTTCAAACAGTTCGTAGTAGCGAACTGTAGTAAGGAGAGAGACCCGGCTCAGTAGTTACCGGAACTGTTAAAAACAGAATTTTAATACCAATAGTTACATAAAAAAAAAATTGCATTTTAATGCTGATGTTAAATATATAAGTTTCATCAAGTTTAGTCCTTACCCATCAAAAGTTACGAGTCTGAGAAAATTTGCCTTATTTTAGAAAACAGGGGGAAACACCCCCTAAGGGTCTTCGAATCTTGACAAAAATCAGACCATCAGATTTAGCGTACCAGAAAAGCCAACTGTAGAAGTTTCAAGCTCTTATCTATAAAAATGTGGAATTTTGTATTTTTTGCCAGAAGACAGATCACGGATTCGTGTTTATATTTATATTTTGTTTTCTTTTTTTTTTCAGGGGTGATCGTATCGACCCAGTGGTACTAGAATGTCGCGAGAGGGCTCATTCTAACGTAAATTAAAAGTTCTATTACCCTTTTTAAGTGACCAAAAAATTGGAGGGCACCTAGGCCCCCTCCTACACACACTTTTGCCAAAGTCACAAGATCAAAATTTTGAAATAGCCATTCTGTCCAACTTAGTCGAAAACCGAATAACTATGTCTTTGGGGACATCTTAATCCACCACAGTCCCCGGGGAAGGGGCTGCAAGTTACAAACTTTGACCATTGTTTACATATAGTAATGGTTATCATGAAGTATACAGACGTTATCAGGGGGTGTTTTCACGTTGGGATGAGGGTGGATCGGGTGGAGGGGGTCACATGGGGGGATCTTTTAATGGAGGAATTTATCATAAGGGAAGAGAATTTTCATGAAGGGGGCGCAGGATTTTCTAGCATTATTAAAAGAAAAACAATGAGAACATAAATAAAATAACAAAATTCACCTGGAAGTAATGAGTATACTTAAAACTTAAAACAAACACAAAATATTACGCATATACGGGGTTTCGTCTCCTCCACAGTACCTTGCTCTTTATGCTAAAGTATTTTTAGTAATTTCAACTATTTATTCTACGGGCTTTGTGATTACGGGTCATTCTTAAAGATTTGGGATAAAATTCAAGCTTTAGTGTAAAGAGCGAGGTATTGACGGGGGGGGGCAAACCCCCTCATATACGTAATAAAAATACACAAATATAGAAGTTCGCTACATAAGTGAATTCGTAAGGTGCGTATGTTTATTACTAACAAAAACGTTCGTAAAAAAATAAAAAAATCTAGTTGCATTTAAGTAACAAAAATTTGGAGGGTAACTAGGCCTCCTCCTCCTCCACCCAATTTTTGATCAAATCTGTACAAAACTATGAGAGAGCCATTTAGCAAAAAAAAATTATATGTAAGTTTCGTTTTAATTATTTATGTGCGGTGAGCCAAAATCAAAACATATATTAATTCAAAAACGTTCAGAAATTAAGTAAAAGAAAAAAAAATTAACTGCAAGTAAGGAGCAACATTAAAACTTAAAACAAAAAAAATTATTCCGTATATGAAAAGGGTTGTCCCCTCCGCAACGCCTCACTCTTTACGCTAAAGTTTTTTTTTAAGCAGAGGTCTGACAAAGAGTCAAACTTTAATGTAAAGAGCGGAGCTTTGCGGAGGTGACAACCCCTTTCGTATACGGAATAATTTCTGTTCGTTTTAAGTTTTAATGTCGCTCCTTACTTGCAGTTAAAAAAATTGTTTTTTTTTTTTTTATTTAATGTCTAACTAGATTCATAGGTAGTTAATAGAGCGCATCTGCCACATATACTTCTTCTTGATCTTGGTTATATATATAAATAACCTTATTCTCTTCTGCTTGGCTCGATTCCTGTAGTTAAAGGCTTCAGAATGTGAAGTCGAAATATCCAGACTTTCATTCATTTTTACAAAATATACAAGTAAGAATTCCGCTACGTTCTTTATCAATACGACTTTGCTAAAGTTACCAAACATTGTAATTTTCTAATATTATTTTTTGTTCACTACAAAAGACACCAGATATTGCAATTTCCTTTCAAACCAGCCCTTCAACAGCACTCTATAATTTTCCAGTGCTTCCCTAACGTTGAAGAAAAAAAAAGCAACAAAAAAGGAAATATCCACGCTACCCACACAGAAAAGTGATTTCCCCTGTTGTTTGAGGAGATGCAAGTTTCCTGCAAAGGGTTTTTGCGTGTGGCAATTCTTATTTTATACTGCTTGTTTTTACCCGACGCCTTTTCCGAGGAATTCCGGGCTGTTTCTTCCTCTCTCTTTCTCTCTCTCTCTCTCCCTCTCTCTCTCTCTCTCTCTCTCTCTCTCTCTCTCTCTCTCTCTCTCTCTCTCTCTCTCTCTCATCCCTGAAAAACCTAC
>NW_027068081.1:0-6562 GCF_032884065.1 Artemia franciscana
TAGACAATTTTATGATTGCAAATGGTAAAGAATGTGATTAAAGGCTCTTTTCCTGTTTCAAAAGTTTTAGTTTTCGAGGGTAATAGCTACGTATGTTGAAAAAATGAAGATATTAGACTATTTTATGATTGCAAAATGGTAAAGAATGATTAAAGGCTCTTTTCCTATTTTAGTTTTCGAAAAAATGAAGATATTAGACTATTTTATGATTGCACATGGTAAAGAATGTGATTAAAGGCTCTTTTCCTATTTCAAAAGTTTTAGTTTTCGAGGGTAATAGCTTTGTCTGTGGAAAAAATGAAGAGATTAGACTATTTTATGATTGCAAATGGTAAAGAATGTGATTAAAGGCTCTTTTCCTATGTCAAAAGTTTTAGTTTTCGAGGGTAATAGCTACGTATGTTGAAAAAACGAAGATATTAGACTATTTTATGATTGTAAATGGTAAAGAATGTGATTAAAGGCTCTTTTCCTATTTCAAATGTTTTAGTTTTCGAGGGTAATAGCTACGTATGTTGAAAGAAATGAAGATATTAGACTATTTTATGATTGCACATGGTAAAGAATGTGATTAAAGGCTCTTTTCCTATGTCAAAAGTTTTAGTTTTCGAGGGTAATGGCTAGGTCTGTGGAAAAAATGAAGATATTAGACTATTTTATGATTGCACATGGTAAAGAATGTGATTAAAGGCTCTTTTCCTATTTCATAAGTTTTAGTTTTCGAGGGTTATAGCTACGTATGTTGAAAAAATGAAGATATTAGACAATTTTATGATTGCACATGGTAAAGAATATGACTAAAGGCTCTTTTCCTATTTCAAAAGTTTTAGTTTTCGAGGGTAATAGCTTTGTCTGTGGAGAAAATGAGGATATTAGACTATTTTATGATTGCAAATGGTAAAGAATGTAATTAAAGGCTCTTTTCTATGTCAAAAGTTTTAGTTTCCGAGGGTAATAGCTACGTATGTTGAAAAAATGAAGATATTAGACTATTTTGTGATTGAACATGGTAAAGAATGTGATTAAAGGCTCTTTTCCTATTTCAAAAGTTTTAGTTTTCGAGGGTAATAGCTACATATGTTGAAAAAATGAAGATATGAGACAATTTTATGATTGAACATGGTAAAGAATGTGATTAAAGGCTCTTTTCCTATTTCAAAAGTTTTAGTTTTCGAGGGTAATAGCTTTGTCTGTGGAAAAAATGAAGATATTAGACTATTTTCTGATTGCAAATGGTAAAGAATGTGATTAAAGGCTCTTTTCCTATTTCAAAAGTTTAGTTTTCGAGGGTAATAGCTACGTATGTTGAAAAAATGAAGAAATTAGACTATTTTATGATTGCAAATGGTAAAGAATGTGATTAAAGGCTCTTTTCCTATGTCAAAAGTTTTAGTTTTCGAGGGTAATAGCTACGTATGTTGAAAAAATGAAGATATTAGACTATTTTATGATTGCAAATGGTAAAGAATGTGATTAAAGGCTCTTTTCCTATTTCAAGAGTTTTAGTTTTCGAGGGTAATAGCTACGTATGTTGAAAAAATGAAGATATTAGACTATTTTATGATTGCACATGGTAAAGAATGTGATTAAAGGCTCTTTTCCTATTTCAAAAGTTTTAGTTTTCGAGGGTAATAGCTACGTATGTTGAAAAAATGAAGATATTAGACAATTTTATGATTGCACATGGTAAAGAATGTGATTAAAGGCTCTTTTCCTATTTCAGAAGTTTTAGTTTTCGAGGATAATAGCTACGTATGTTGAAAAAATGAAGATATTAGACAATTTTATGATTGCACATGGTAAAGAATGTGATTAAAGGCTCTTTTCCTATGTCAAAAGTTTTAGTTTTCGAGGGTAATGGCTACGTATGTTGAAAAAATGAAGATATTAGACTATTTTATGATTGCAAATGGTAAAGAATGTGATTAAAGGCTCTTTTCCTATTTTAAAAGTTTTAGTTTTCGAGGGTAATAGCTACGTATGTTGAAAAAATGAAGATATTAGACTATTTTATGATTGCAAATGGTAAAGAATGTGATTAAAGGCTCTTTTCCTATGTCAAAAGTTTTAGTTTTCGAGGGTAATAGCTACGTATGTTGAAAAAATGAAGATATTAGACTATTTTATGATTGCAAATGGTAAAGAATGTGATTAAAGGCTCTTTTCCTATTTTAAAAGTTTTAGTTTTCGAGGGTAATAGCTACGTATGTTGAAAAAATGAAGATATTAGACTATTTTATGATTGCAAATGGTAAAGAATGTGATTAAAGGCTCTTTTCCTATGTCAAAAGTTTTAGTTTTCGAGGGTAATAGCTACGTATGTTGAAAAAATGAAGATATTAGACTATTTTATGATTGCACATGGTAAAGAATGTGATTAAAGGCTCTTTTCCTATTTCAAAAGTTTTAGTTTTCGAGGGTAATAGCTACGTATGTTGAAAAAATGAAGATATTAGACTAATTTATGATTGCAAATGGTAAAGAATGTGATTAAAGGCTCTTTTCCTGTTTCAAAAGTTTTAGTTTTCGAGGGTAAGAGCTTTGTCTGTGGAAAAAATGAAGATATTAGACTATTTTATGATTGAAAATGGTAAAGAATTGATTAAAGGCTCTTTTCCTATTTCAAAATTTTTTGTTTTCGAGGGTAAGAGCTACGTATGTTGAAAAAATGAAGATATTAGACTATTTTATGATTAAAGAATGTGCTTAAAGGCTCTTTTCCTATTTCAAAAGTTTTAGTTTTCGAGGGTAATACCTACGTATGCTGAAAAAATGAAGATATTAGACAATTTTATGATTGCACATGGTAAAGAATGTGATTAAAGGCTCTTTTCCTATTTAAAAAGTTTTAGTTTTCGAGGGTAATAGCTTTGTCTGTGGAAAAAATGAAGATATTAGACTATTTTATGATTGCAAATGGTAAAGAATGTGATTAAAGGCTCTTTTTCTATTTCAAAAGTTTTAGTTTTCGAGGGTAATAGCTACGTATGTTGAAAAAATGAAGACATTAGACAATTTTATGATTGCACATGGTAAAGAATGTGATTAAAGGCTCTTGTCCTATTTCAAAAGTTTTAGTTTTCGAGGGTAATAGCTACGTATGTTGAAAAAATGAAGATATTAGACTATTTTATGATTGCACATGGTAAAGAATGTGATTAAAGGCTCTTTTCCTATTTCAAAAGTTTTAGTTTTCGAGGGTAATAGCTACGTATGCTGAAAAAATGAAGATATTAGACAATTTTATGATTGCACATGGTAAAGAATGTGATTAAAGGCTCTTTTCCTATTTCAAAAGTTTTAGTTTTCTAGGGTTATAGCTTTGTCTGTGGAAAAAATGAAGATATTAGACTATTTTATGATTGCAAATGGTAAAGAATGTGATTAAAGGCTCTTTTTCTATTTCAAAAGTTTTAGTTTTCGAGGGTAATAGCTACGTATGTTGAAAAAATGAAGATATTAGACAATTTTATGATTGCACATGGTAAAGAATGTGATTAAAGGCTCTTTTCCTATTTTAAAAGTTTTAGTTTTCGAGGGTAATAGCTACGTATGTTGAAAAAATGAAGATTTTAGACTATTTTATGATTGCAAATGGTAAAGAATGTGATTAAAGGCTCTTTTCCTATGTCAAAAGTTTTAGTTTTCGAGGGTAATAGCTACGTATGTTGAAAAAAATGAAGATATTAGACTATTTTATGATTGCACATGGTAAAGAATGTGATTAAAGGCTCTTTTCCTATTTCAAAAGTATTAGTTTTCGAGGGTAATAGCTACGCTTGTTGAAAAATGAAGATATTAGACTATTTTATGATTCCAAATGGTAAAGAATGTGATTAAAGGCTCTTTTCTTATTTCAAAAGTTTTAGTTTTCGAGGGTAATAGCTACGTATGTTGAAAAAATGAAGATATTAGACTAATTTATGATTGCAAATGGTAAAGAATGTGATTAAAGGCTCTTTTCCTGTTTCAAAAGTTTTAGTTTTCGAGGGTAATAGCTACGTATGTTGAAAAAATGAAGATATTAGACTATTTTATGATTGAAAATGGTAAAGAATGTGATTAAAGGCTCTTTTCCTATTTTAGTTTTCGAGGGTAAGAGCTACGTATGTTGAAAAAATGAAGATATTAGACTATTTTATGATTAAAGAATGTGCTTAAAGGCTCTTTTCCTATTTCAAAAGTTTTAGTTTTCGAGGGTAATACCTACGTATGCTGAAAAAATGAAGATATTAGACAATTTTATGATTGCACATGGTAAAGAATGTGATTAAAGGCTCTTTTCCTATTTAAAAAGTTTTAGTTTTCGAGGGTAATAGCTTTGTCTGTGGAAAAAATGAAGATATTAGACTATTTTATGATTGCAAATGGTAAAGAATGTGATTAAAGGCTCTTTTTCTATTTCAAAAGTTTTAGTTTTCGAGGGTAATAGCTACGTATGTTGAAAAAATGAAGACATTAGACAATTTTATGATTGCACATGTAAAGAATGTGATTAAAGGCTCTTTTCCTATTTCAAAATTTTTAGTTTTCGAGGGTAATAGCTACGTATGTTGAAAAAATGAAGATATTAGACTATTTTATGATTGCACATGGTAAAGAATGTGATTAAAGGCTCTTTTCCTATTTCAAAAGTTTTAGTTTTCGAGGGTAATAGCTACGTATGCTGAAAAAATGAAGATATTACACAATTTTATGATTGCACATGGTAAAGAATGTGATTAAAGGCTCTTTTCCTATTTCAAAAGTTTTAGTTTTCTAGGGTTATAGCTTTGTCTGTGGAAAAAATGAAGATATTAGACTATTTTATGATTGCAAATGGTAAAGAATGTGATTAAAGGCTCTTTTTCTATTTCAAAAGTTTTAGTTTTCGAGGGTAATAGCTACGTATGTTGAAAAAATGAAGATATTAGACAATTTTATGATTGCACATGGTAAAGAATGTGATTAAAGGCTCTTTTCCTATTTTAAAAGTTTTAGTTTTCGAGGGTAATAGCTACGTATGTTGAAAAAATGAAGATTTTAGACTATTTTATGATTGCACATGGTAAGGAATGTGATTAAAGGCTCTTTTCCTATTTCAAAATTTTTTGTTTTCGAGGGTAATAGCTACGTATGTTGAAAAAATGAAGATATTAGACTATTTTATGATTGCAAATGGTAAAGAATGTGATTAAAGGCTCTTTTCCTATTTTAAAAGTTTTAGTTTTCGAGGGTAGTAGCTACGTATGTTGAAAAAATGAAGATATTAGACTATTTTATGATTGCACATGGTAAAGATCGTAATTAAAGGCTCTTTTCTATTTCAAAGTTTTAGTTTTCGAGGGTAAAGCTACGTATGTTGAAAAAATGAAGATATTAGACAATTTTATGATTGCCACATGGTAAAGAATGTGATTAAAGGCTCTTTTCCTATTTCAAAAGTTTTAGTTTTCGAGGGTAATAGCTTTGTCTGTGGAAAAAAATGAAGATATTAGACAATTTTATGATTGCAAATGGCAAAGAATGTGATTAAAGGCTCTTTTCCTATGTCAAAAGTTTTAGTTTTCGAGGGTAATAGCTACGTATGTTGAAAAAATGAAGATATTAGACAATTTTATGATTGCACATGGTAAAGAATGTGATTAAGGCTCTTTTCCTATTTCAAAAGTTTTAGTTTTCGAGGGTAATAGCTACGTATGTTGAAAAAATGAAGATATTAGACTATTTTATGATTGCACATGGTAAAGAATGTGATTAAAGGCTCTTTTCCTATTTCAAAAGTTTAGTTTTTGAGGATAATAGCTACGTATGTTGAAAAAATGAAGATATTAGACAATTTTATGATTGCACATGGTAAAGAATGTGATTAAAGGCTCTTTTCCTATTTCAAAAAGTTTTAATTTTCGAGGGTAATAGCTTTGTCTGTGGAAAAAATGAAGATATTAGACTATTTTATGATTGCAAATGGTAAAGAATGTGATTAAAGGCTCTTTTCCTATGTCAAAAGTTTAGTTTTCGAGGGTAATAGCTTTATCTGTGGAAAAAATGAAGATATTAGACTATTTTATGATTGCAAATGGTAAAGAATGTGATTAAAGGCTCTTTTCCTATTTCAAAAGTTTTAGTTTTCGAGGGTAATAGCTACGTATGTTGAAAAAATGAAGAAATTAGACTATTTATGATTGCAAATGGTAAAGAATGTGATTAAAGGCTCTTTTCCTATGTCAAAAGTTTTAGTTTTCGAGGGTAATAGCTACGTATGTTGAAAAAATGAAGATATTAGACAATTTTATGATTGCACATAGTAAAGAAAGTGATTGAAGGCTCTTTTCCTATTTCAGAAGTTTTTAGTTTTCGAGGGGTAATAGCTACGTATGTTGAAAAAATGAAGATATTAGACAATTTTATGATTGCACATGTAAAGAATGTGATTAAAGCTCTTTCCTATGTCAAAAGTTTTAGTTTTCGAGGGTAATAGCTACGTATGTTGAAAAAATGAAGATATTAGACTATTTTATGATTGCACATGGTAAAGAATGTAATTAAAGGCTCTTTTCCTATTTCAAAAGTTTTAGTTTTC
>NW_027068082.1:0-6549 GCF_032884065.1 Artemia franciscana
AGTTGTCGTCATTTATATTCCCTGTGTCCCGGTCGTCATTTGTATCCCGGTGTACCGGTCTGTATATACATTCGTTTTTTAGTTTTGTTTTTCTCCTTTATTTTTTTCCTTTTTTTTTCTTTTTTAGTTTATTTAGATTTTTAGATTTTTTAGTTTTTTTATTAGTTTTTAGTTTTTTTTTCTTTTTAGTTTTTTTGTAGTTTTTACCTTCTTTTTAGTTTTGTTAATTTTTTTTTTTACTTATGTCCTGGTCGTCATTTATACTCCCTGTGTCCCGGTGCTTTGTTGATTGCTAATCGAACATTCCTTTTGTCCTGGTCGCTTTCTCTTTGAGTGTCGTCATTTATTTTTTTCTTTTTTAGTTCTTTTAGTTTTTACCTTTTTTAGTTTTTTTTAGTTTTTTAGATGAAAATTTTTTTTAGTTTTTTCCTTTTTTTCTTTTTAGTTTTTTATTGGTTTTTACCTTTATGTTAGCTTATTTTTCAGTTTTTTCCTTTTTTTTAGTTTTTTTTTATTTTTTATTTTTTTTAGTTTTTTACCTTTTTTTAGTTTTTTTAGTTTTTTTAGTTTTTTAGCTTTTTTACTTTTTTTATTAGTTTTTAGTTTTTTTGTAGTTTTTGCCTTTTTTTAGTTTTTTCAGTTTTTTTTTAGTTTTTTATTGGTTTTTACCTTTATTTTAGCTTATTTTTCAGTTTTTTCCTTTTTTTTAGTTTTTTTTAGTTTTTAGTTTTTTTAGTTTTTTACCTTTTTTTAGTTTTTTTAGTTTTTTTAGTTTTTTAGCTTTTTTATTTTTTTTATTTTTAGTTTTTAGTTTTTTTAGTTTTTTACCTTTTTTTAGTTTTTTTAGTTTTTTAGCTTTTTTATTTTTTTTATTAGTTTTTAGTTTTTTTTGTAGTTTTTGCCTTTTTTTAGTTTTTTTAGTTTTTTAGCTTTTTTATTAGTTTTTAGTTTTTTTTGTAGTTTTTGCCTTTTTTTAGTTTTTTTAGTTTTTTAGCTTTTTTATTTTTTTTATTAGTTTTTAGTTTTTTTTGTAGTTTTTGCCTTTTTTTAGTTTTTTCAGTTTTGACGTCACCTGATCCAGTTTTTTCAGGTGACGTCACCTGATCCATCCACAGACAGACAGACAGACAACTTATTTTTATATAGATAGATAGATATATATATATATATCTATACTAGCTGTTGGGGTGGCGCTTCGCGCCACCCCAACACCTAGTTGGTGGGGGCGCTTCGCGCCCCCCCCCAAGCCCCCCCGCGCGCGGCGCCCCCACCAACTAGGTGTTGGGGTGGCGCGAAGCGCCACCCCAACAGCTAGTATATATATATATATATATCTTCTATATATATAAAAATAAGTTGTCTGTCTTTGTGTCTGTCTGTGGATCAGGTGACGTCATGTTTCTGTGTCGGCTGACGTCATGAAGTTAGTTGTCGTCATTTTTGCTATGACGGTGACGTCATTAAAGATATTTAAGACATATATGTTCACGTAGAAATCATTTAATGTTTAAGTTTAAAATGACTGATGAACTTACAATGGCAAAAGCCGATGAAGATGCTCAAAGAGTCTATGCCAAAAAACTTGCTGCTGATAGAGAAAGTCAGAAAAGAAAGCGTGCCGAGGAATCAAAAGAACAGAAAGGAAACAGGCTTGAGGCTAAAGAACGCAAAACCGCGCAGTTAGATGAAGATCCACCTGGAGAGCGAGAGTCAAAACATATCAAAACTGAAAATGATAGCGATGATGATTGGGTTTGGGATTTTGACTTGGATAAGGTCATCAATGCCTACCAGATTTTAGTTAAAAAAACAAAGGTTCGGCGATATGTATTTCATAGTGAAGCTGAAAAATAAAGAAGAAAAAGAAAACTGAAAAAAGAAAAAAATGTAAAAAACTAAAAAATACTAAAAAGAAAAAACACTCAAAGAGAAATTACAGACCAGGACACAAATGACGACCGGGACAGAGGGAATATAAATAACGACCGGGAAACTCAAAGAGAAATGACAGACTGGGATACCGGGACACAAATGACGACCGGGACACAGGGAATATAAATGACGACCAGGACAAACGTATTTAAGAATATCGTTCAAAGACAAATTTTTAATTGTAAGAAGACCGTTGAAAGAGAAATTTCTAATTGTAAAATGACTGAAGAACCTACAATGGCAACGGTACCACCATCGAAGTAGATAACCAGTGGGTTGTTCCATATTCCCCATTAGTGCGAAACGTCAACCCCAAGTCAAATTCGTGCATTGTTTGGCATCATTTTAACAACTTGCTCTCCATCAGCTCCTACAGAGTTATGGGAAAAATATAAGTCAAATATGTCCGAAGATATACTCCATCGAAAAAAGTTAGAGACGTCAGATATGACTTTTGATTTTACATCAGAAATTTATAACTACACTTTAGTTATTATAGAAGATTTGTGCGTACGTATGGCAAACAAACCTCTTCAGGATTTGGGAATGCCTTCACCTAACCGTATCGCTGCTGTTTCGACATGTGCAGAATTGGATTGTGAGAAAAGAGACAGTACGAATGATCTATTGTCGTATGTACAAAATAATATTTCCTAGTTAACGTCGGAACAAAAAGACATTTATGATACGATAGACTCAATTTCAGGACGTATACAACTACCTGCTGATTTCTGTAATTTAGTGACGTCCAAAAATGAATTGATTGAAAAAGTATTTCCGAATATTCTAAAAAATTATAATAATAATAAATGGCTAAGTGAAAGAGCGATTCTCGCACCCAAAAATATAGACGTCCACGAAATCAACAATATTTTTTTGACCAAGATTCGAGACCAGGCAGTCCTTTACAAGTCAGTCGACACTGTTTTGGAACCAAATGAAGCGGTTAATTATCCATCTGAATTTTTAAATTCCATAGATCTTTCAGGGTTTCCACCACACGTGCTACAACTAAAAATAGGCCTACCAATATTACTTTTAAGAAATATCAACCCACCAAAGCTTTGCAATGGCACGCGACTTGCCGTAAAAAAAACAATGGAAAACCTAATAGAGGCCACATCTTGACAGGGCCTTTTGAGGGTGAGGCTGTTCTTATTCCTCGCATTCCCATGATTCCAACGGATCTGCCGTTTCAATTTAAAAGATTGCAATTCCCAATTCGATTAGCATTTGCAATCACCATTAACAAAGCTCAAGGTCGATCATTAGAAAAATGTGGTATAGATCTTAATACTGATTGTTTTTCCCATGGACAATTGTGCGTTGCATGTTCGAGGGTCGGTAAACCTGACAATCTATTTATATGCAGCGACAATTGGACAGCGAAAAATGTTGTATATTCGCAAGTTTTACGCAGTTAATTTGTATTGTATTCTATCTATCTATCTATCTATATAAAAACGAGTTGTGTGTATGCATGTTTGTTTGTAAAAGAGCGTTTGCATATGACGTCATTGTTAGTACATACGGCTTTGTATATGCACAGACAATGGGAAAGCCAAGAATGTTGTATATTCGCAATTTTACGTAGTTTCACTCCTGCAGACGAAATGAATGCTTGCCTGAAAAATTCCTAATTTATGGGCACACGTAAAAATATTAAAAATTAACTACAAATATGCGTGTCCGATTGCAAAACGATGACTCTGGTCAAACATTTTCAGATCAATTGCTGGCAATTGGAAACGGAAAGCTCCCAGTAGTGGGAAAGCCAAAAATGTTGTATATTCGCAATTTTTACGTAGTTTGAAACACATATATAAATCTATCTATATTCACAGGTGGGACACAGGTGGGACAGGTGTGTCCCACCTGTGAATATATATAGATTTATATATATGTTTCAAACTACGTAAAAATTGCGAATATACAACATACACCCCTTATCGAACTTTTATCAGGTATTTCAGCGGAAATCACATCATCAATTTCGTTCGAAGTAATTTTTTTTATGTAGCCAGATTAGTATTGTTGCGTGTGGCAAACCTCGTTTTGCCATTCCACTGAGTACATCAGCATCGCACTGACCCAACACTTCAAGTTTACTGTGTAGTTTATCAGTGATTTCAACTTTTGCCGGAAGACACGGGCCGTAATGTCATGCCTATGAACCGCCGATTGTCCTTGAAGTAAAAGCTGCAGTATCTCGTCCCAAGATTGATTACATGTAAATGTAATAAATAAATCTGACGACCATAGAGACGAACATACGCAATAGCATCTTGAGCATGTTCATGCGTATGACGGGACTGCCAGCATATGACGAAGGTAAAATTGTTAATCTTCCAACGTTTGAAATAACAATTTTATGCGTATCAGTAGGCATCAAATCGATGGCTGTTTTGAACAGGACACACTAAATTATTATTTTCGTGGAAAAGATATTGCAATTGGGAAACGATTGTCCTTTCAACGTTGGGAGAAATTTCGCAACGTGCATTCAATTCAGAATTTCTATCACTGATGAAGTACAATTGTAAAAATTTATGATTCTCGCCTGAGAATGGTAGAAGGGACCCTGCCCTATGATAAATTTGCCCTTTTACTTTGAAAGTAGACATAAATTTAATATATACTAGCTGTTGGGGTGGCGCTTCGCGCCACCCCAACACCTAGTTGTTGGGGCACTTTGCGCCCCCCCCCCAAGCCCCCCAGCGCGCGTAAGTCGTTACGCGCCATATTAGTTACGCGCCATTGTAGTTGTGTCCCTGTGTCCCACCTGTGAATATAGATAGATTTATATATGTGTTTCAAACTACGTAAAAATTGCGAATATACAACATTCTTGGCTTTCCCATTGTCTGTGCATATAAAAAACCGTATGTACTAATAATGACGTCATATGCAAACGCTCTTTTTACAAACAAACAAACATGCATACACACAACTCATTTTTATTTAGATAGATAGATAGATAGATACAATACAAATTAACTGCGTAAAACTTGCGAATATAAAACATTCTTCGCTGTCCAATTGTCGCTGCATATAAATAGATTATCAGGTTTACCGACCCTCGAACATGCAACGTACAATTGTCCATGGGAAAAACAATCAGTATTAAGATCTATAACATATTTTTCTAATGATTGACCTTGAGCTTTGTTAATGGTGATTGCAAATGCTAATCGAATTGGGAATTGCAATCTTTTAAATTGAAAAGGCAGATCCGTTGGAATCATGGGAATGCGAGGAATAAGATCAGCCTCACCCTCAAAAGGCCCTGTCAAGATTGTGGCCTCTATTAGGTTTTCCATTGTTTTTTTTACGGCAAGTCGCGTGCCATTGCAAGGCTTTGGTGGGTTGATATTTCTTAAAGTATTATTGTACGCCTATTTTTATTTGTAGCACGTGTGGTGGAAACCCTGAAAGATCTATGGAATTTAAAAATTCAGATGGATAATTAACCGCTTCATTTGGTCCAAAACTGTGTCGACTGACTTGTAAAGGACTGCCTGGTCTCGAATCTTGGTCAAAACAATATTGTTGATTTCGTGGACGTCTATATTTTTGGGTGCGAGAATCGCTCTTCACTTAGCCATTTATTATTTTTATAATTTTTTAGAATATTCGAAATACTTTTTCAATCATTCATTTTTGGACGTCACTAAATTACAGAAATCAGCAGGTAGTTGTATACGTCCTGAAATTGAGTCTACTGGGAGCTTTCCGTTTCCAATTGCCAGCAATTGATCGAAAATGTTTGACCAGAGTCATCGTTTTTCAATCGGACACGCATATTTGTAGTTAATTTTAATACTTTTACGTGTGCCCATAAATTAGATTTTTTTCAGGCAAGCATTCATTTCGTCTGCAGGAGTTGATCTAGGTATTATAGGGTAATGTTTGCCTGAAATCTCCCGCAAGCATATTAATGTGCTGCAAAAGGGTTTCGACTTCCCTCTCAAATCTTTCAAGCATTGATCCAGAGCCTCGAGCGATTTTTTGTGTGCCATTATGCACTCATCCCAAATAATAAGTTTGCATTGCTGCAATACTTTACCCATCCCAGATGATTTGGAAATATTGCACGTGGGAGTTTCTGTAGAATGCAAATTCAGAGGCAATTTCAAAGCGGAATGAGCAGTTCTTCCACCAGGCAGCAATGTTGCGGCTATTCCGGACGACGCAATTGCCAACGCTATATCATTTTTTGATCGAATTGATGCCAGAATCAGTTTTATCACAAACGTTTTACCAGTACCCTCCCTGGCGCATCCAAAAAGAAAATTTCTCCAACGTTGTTATCGACACAATGCATTATCGTATCATAAATGTCTTTTTGTTCCGACGTTAACTTGGAAATGTTACTTTGTACATACGACGATAGATCACTCGTACTGTAACTTTGTTCACGATCCAATTCTACACATGTCGAAACAGCAGCGATACGGTTAGGTGAAGGCATTCCCAAATCCTGAAGAGGTTTGTTTGCCATACGTACGCACAAATCTTCTATAATAACTAAAGTGTAGTTATAAATTTCTGATGTAAAATCAAAAGTCATATCTGACGTCTCTAACTGTTTTCGATGGAGTATATCTTCGGACATTT